>NC_053405.1:25177259-25477259 GCF_016859285.1 Xiphias gladius | reverse complement strand
ACCAATCTGTCTAGCTGTCTGATGTTCAAGTGTTATGACATTTCCAGAGCTATGCATTTACTGAAGACGGAATGGTTGAACAAATTGTGGATGTTGTACGCAGGCCCACATTTTTTAATTCAAGGCATTCCAGTCCTTTGCTCTTAACCCTTTCCCTGCCCAATTTTGTGTCCTGGATAGAAAATCATGGTCATATTTTGGATGATGTCTAACTTGAACGTTTTGAAGTTTTTCACTTGGGCACTAAGAGTTCTAAAGTACTAACAGATGTGATTCGTCCATCTCTCTTATTGAGTGGAAACCCCACTAATCCTAGCTGGCAGTTTGAGTGAATATTTTACCATTTTTCTCAGGCTTGCTCTTCGTGTGTTTGTCCAAATCTCCCTCTAGATTAGAAAAATTTGTTTCGAACCAAAGTCCAGTGACTTTCTCATCAGTTGCAATTTTATGTTCTCTGTCCTCACACAGGCCTAGATGCAGAGCTTTACTATGTGCGAGATGATGTGGTGAATCATTATGCGCTCTCCTTCACCCTTCCCGTGCCCAGTGAAACCAACAGCCTTCACTTCACATGGCATTCCAAGACAAAAGTAAGGCTCAGCATCAGGAATTAATAATGAATTACTTCAGTACCTGTCTACCTGTGCACACATATAAGACAATCCATTTAGGTGTCGGCAACTTTGGTTCATCACTGTTTGCTCATAGGTTGACTACCGGCTTGGCTTCTACGTGGAAAACCCTGTTGCCATGAACCAACCAAGGAGCAACATCTCCAGTCAAGGGGAGGTGCCCCGTGTTCCCTCTGGTTTGTCAAATGCACTCATACGGCTCCTACATGCTTCTAGTTTTTGGACTTACTGTCAGTAAACATGCAGTTCTGACTTGTGTTAGGTGGAGGAAACTTTCAAACACTGGTGAGGAATTTTGTTTTCAGCTAGGTTCACACAACAAATATGCCAGTGAAATGTTATTTTAAAATTTGGTTTTTGTATGGATTAAACAAACAAGATGTAACAACATGGTAACGAGTGAGCTCTTAAGTCAAATCTTGTTATCGTTGGACTAAATCTCTCTGGCAGAGAGCAAATAAGCATATTTCCCAAAAATGACTAACAAAACAGTTAATTCACTTGAATGAGTTTGTGTTATATATAGATATATATATATATATATAGATATATATATATATATATATATATATATATATATATATATATATATAGATAGATATATATAGTTAATACTTATTTAACTAGATACCGTATTACGCACTGCATTAGACCAAGTTTCTCTAAATTACGTTTGTGGTATGTGTGTGTGTGTTTTCTCCACAGTCTTTAGAGTGGACCTCTTTTGTTCTGGCAAGGTAGATGGAGAGGCTGTTTTGACAGTACAGCTCAATCTGACCATCCATGCCAACAACTACACAGTGCTCAACTTCAAGAGGAGGAAAATGTGCTATAAGAGCAAGTATCCAAACAAATGTGTGGTTAGAAGTGTGCATCGAGAAAGTAGTGCAGCTACACTGTATGCTTTTATTTTTTCTTTTATTGTTTTTGTCAATAGCATCATTTATATACCTATAAACGTTTTTCAGAGCAAACATCGTTACATGCCATAGCAAAGGTGTAATTAGTAACATTAATGATGGCTATGTGTTAGTAGTTCCACCTGTGCTTTTCCTGCTGTGACAAGTCAAGAAGTCTGCTGTGAAAAAAGTCTTTTGGGTCGACCCATTAGAAAAACTGTTTAGCACGTACTGTTACATTGCTTAGATTATTAATTATTTTTTTCATAGTATATTCTACATAGACTGTGAATTTTGTGGTGAATGTGAGTTCTTTGCTTATTTTTTTCAGCACTGTTTGTTATATACTCTCAAGAGTTAGAGTGGGAGATGTACATTTCTGTCTTCTTTATTCACTTCTGTGCTATTTTCAAACTGCCCAAAGATAATTACATGTGGCCAAGAGGCTTCTTGCCATGTGCACTGTGGAAACGGATTTATTTCCATCTTATTTTGAACATGAGTGAAATTAGCAGCCATAATAGATTCTTTGTATGCATGAAAATGTATGTTTAGAAATCATACCTGTCAACTTTATTTCTCTGGTGCTGTAGCAGAGGCCAAACAACAAAGTATGCTTGCTGTTTTCTAATCATGCCTAGAGCTTATGCACTCATAGTCATTTTCCACAACCTCGAAACCTTTCAAGGAACCCAGAAGCCCTTTTAGGAACTCATCCTCAAACAAAGTTCCTGTTTGTGAGATAGTACTTTCCCTTCAGCTAGGAATTGTCTATCAATATTAGTACTAAGGACTATTAGAACTCAGGATGGATCTCATCTTCATCCTCTGACCACATTTACTATGTTTTTGTCATGCTATGTGCACAAATTACATCTTGAACTTTGCTTTTTAGCGTGGTATCCGTCTAAATTCCTTTGTCTTTGGAGTCCGTGAAATGTGGTGGAAATACAAGGCACTTTATTTTCTGAGTCTGTGTGATCAGAAATTACTTACGGTCAAAACTTATTTCTACCTTTGTTAAGGGCATTTTTTTATTATTATTGTCATTATTAAGTATGTAAGCGTTGTGTTTCTGTTCTGAGCATTACATACTTCACTAAATATTGTAGCTGCGTGAATAAAGTCTGCCATTCGGTTGACACTAGTGTTGTAACTTTCTTTCTTTTTTTTTCTTTCTTTCTTTCTTTCTTTTTTCTTTTTTCTTTCTTTTCTTTCTTTTTTCTTTTTTCTTTTCCTCTGTGAACACAAATAGATTCTGACCCAAAGATTCTCATTCCCCTCAACAATAATACTGTTCAACGGCCTGACTGTAAGTAATCTTACTTTCACATCCTGCTCTACTACTCCCTATCTACCAGCTCCTTCTATTGTCTCTCATAGGTGGCATCAGTCTGATACGACAGAGGCTGGATTAGTACGCAGAAGTGTCCCTGTATAGCAGTGCACATTAGTCAGACTTTCCATAACCGTGGGATATGATTTCAGAGCACAGAGAGAAGGATGCATTCTATTGAAATAAGCTCTGTCAACCCCCACCCATTGGAGTGGTTGTCCTCTTCCAGTGGGATTTATTCTTTTTGTGAGCCCACTGCCCCAGTAACAAAGCACCATTAGTGGGTCGTCTCCCTTCTGCTTGGGTAGGCCCAAGGAACCTGGGGGCCTCAAAGGCTTTTAGAGAGGTGATGAGAAAAGCTCTCAGACACTGGATCATGAGCACAGCCTCTACTATTCCAGCCCTCCATTAACTTTAAGTGGAGCCCTCAGTGCACTTAGTTTCTCTCCCCTACTCTCTCTCTCATGTCTTTATCCCATTGCCTTAACTCATATTTATGTTCTGCTTCTTTCATAATAGCAAACACTGTTGAAGTTTTTGTAATAATGATGGTATTTTGTGTGCAGTGATGCTATAGCTGCCAAATGCTGCTTTTTTGTGATTGTTAACATGTGGCTTGTTTTCATTAGTAGACGGTGTGACCACCCCCACCAGCTCCACTCAGGTGTTCTATATAAGCGTGAGCGTCTGCTGCATTGTCATCTTCCTCGTGGCTATCATCCTGGCCATCCTGCATCTGCACAGCATGAAGAGAGTAGAGAGCGAGGACAGGTTTGTGTCTTCTCTTTGTCCCAGTTCCAAAGACATCACAGTCATTGTTATACATCAGCTAAGGAAAGCCCACTCATTATATTGAACCTGATGAAAACCAGCACACAGCTAAGTAGATTTACAGCCTTGTATCTGTCACCTATGAAAGTTATGTTAGTATTTTCTGCACAATCCCTCTGTTCAAAGACCAACAAAAATAGGTCATCTCCACAGAGAGGAGTATATCAAGTTGAAACTTGCACTTTAGCTTTTCTGTTGTTTAGTTCGTGTAATCTCCACTCCAGATGGCTGTAGGCATCGGTTTGAAATGAGATCTGCACATCCTCCCCTTGCTATTGATTTAGCGGGGTTACCCATCAAGACAGTGGTACATTTAAATTATAGAGAGATTTTTTTTTTTTTTTTTTTAATTTGTCATGGAAATCTGTCTGATGTGATATTTGCACTAAACTTAGTTGCCGCTGTTATACAAAATGTTTTGTTGGTCTGTCAACTTCAGCCCTTTCGGTTTTAAAATCATTTCAATAATCGTTGAAGTGAGTTTTTAAGCAAAAATACCGAAAATTGACTGGCTTCAGCCTCTCTGGTTTCAGCTTCTGAAGCGTAAACAAAGGTATCTAAAGGTGTCATCTTGGGCTTAACTATGTTGCATTATACAGAGAGGTGTTTCTGCTATCTGACCTACCCTCACTGACATAAGTGGGGTGGAGAAAATAATAGAAACTCCTGTAAGTATAGCGGAATATAACTCAACACCACCACAAACCGCAGCCTCCCAAATGATCATACAGTTGAATCAACACCTCTCTAAAACAGTTTCAACAAAACTGAGCATTTTAATTTTCTTGAAGGAAAGAATTATTTCAGGAGTGTTGCAGTAGACTGCATTAGTGTTAGCTACGTGTACCCAATAAACTGCAGACTAACTTCATATTTCCCTTTTTATAAATAAAACTGATATACCAACATTTGTCAGAAGTTCAATACATTGTTTGACCTCAGAAAAGTTTTAGGAAATTATGTTGACTTATTGTTTACATTGTTGATTGCCTTTGATTGGATGGTGCTACAAATTCAGGGTCAAATCAAGGTCTTCGTTAACTAAGAAACTTAGTTCCAATGGTAAATCCTGATTTGTTAAATCACTAGTTTGAAACTAGCTAGTAGTTACTAAATGGTTAGGAAGGACTTTACACTCAAACTTAGTAATGTATTAATGAATATCACGAACCATGTGCCTTCAAATAAATACTCCATGTTCTTCCTCTCTGTGTTTTTCAGTGTGAGTGACAGTGGGAGCTCGCAGGGCTTGTCTCAGCCATCCACCCAGACCACACAGTACCTGAGGGCTGACACTCCAAACAACGCAGCCCCTGTCACAAGTAAGACATTTTACTCCCACCGCCCACTGTAAAACTAACCAAAAACAATCAATAACTAGATGCATCAGTTTATGTTTTATTTTTGAAGACATCTGTAACTTTTTTTTGTGGAGGTAATTGCACTTACAAAATTGCACCTAGAAATGCTTAGATACATTCAGTCTGATTCAGTCTGCCAGACTTTTTTTCTCTTCACACACTGGCAACCCAAAATGTGCATGCTTTTCCAAATGCAATAAGTGACTGTGAATGACCTAATAAGCTTAACTACTATCATAAGACTGTAATGAAGAGCACAGTCCCTGCAGTGATGTACTCTTTCTTTTTGTCGCTATTACCCATCTGACCTATTAATCTC
Organism: Xiphias gladius; assembly: GCF_016859285.1. NCBI lineage: Eukaryota > Metazoa > Chordata > Actinopteri > Istiophoriformes > Xiphiidae > Xiphias > Xiphias gladius. The sequence goes on along the minus strand of NC_053405.1, from coordinate 25,471,881 downwards.
TGAGCACCATATAAATGCCATCAGTCTGTGCTTTGCGTCAGCTTGCATCAATTGTTCTGCAGTTAGAGAAGTACAAATAGTCTTTTATATTGGAACTGGCAGATCTACTAAAATGATGTAAATATAAAACATGGTAGGAAACACAGACATACAGTAACAACGTTATTGTGAGTGCCAGGTCTCAACATTATACTTTCGTACTTCAGAACTGTATTAGAATTTACTTACTTTTGCCATTTAATCTCTTACCAGTATGACAGTGAGTGATACAGTAAGTGAATCTCAGCCCTAGCACATTGCCTCCAGTAAGGGACTTTGTTAGTTGTTGTTGGTGTTAGGTAGCAGTGTGATTACTCACCCAGCCCTTGTTCTCTTGGCTGGCACCCACTGTAATTATGGGGTAAGGCTGCACTGTATTAGTGGAAAGTGGAAATAATCCAGCACGCTTTGCAATATAAACATTGCACACCGAGAAAATTCAGTTTATCATGTGGATTTGGCCTTTTAATTACAATGGTAGTACAGCAATAGGATCATGAAATAAGATTCAGGGTTGCCATGATAAAAGCAACGCCACGGTTACCACGGCAGCTCTAGATTTCATATGAGACATGGCTTTTTGACAAATAAGTCTTTATTAGTCGGAAAATTATTTTCCTGCTCTCATCCTGTAGTCCATTTAACCTTTCCTATACTTAACTGTAATATAACTTGTGCCTATTACATATTGTCAACCAATTATAGACTACATTTGTTTCCTGTTCATGTCTATTGTGTACCAGCAATTAAAAGATTTTTGATAGTCTCTGTTAATTCCATTTTAAGGGAATAGTTCAGCATTTTAGGAAATACGCTTCTGGCAGAAAATTAGATCAGAAATTCAATTCCACTTAAGTGTCTGTTCATTAAATTACAGGTTACAGCTGGAAGCTGGTTAGCTTATCTTGGCACAAAGACCAGAAGCATGGGAAAACAAGCCCCTTTGTAAAACCAAAATATTCTTTTTTTACTGGTTGGTTTTTGAATGGATTAATCAAAGGAGATACGTGTTATTTAGTGAGCACCTCTAATGATAAAAAATTAACAAGTTAATCATGATTGTAATTTTGCCTCTGTACACCACTACAATGGAGTTGAAATCAAGCCGTCAATATGTGATTGAATTGTAGACATCATCTTAAATTCGCTGGGGGGACGTATTAACAATTTAGGAATTACAGCCCTTTTTATTCATAGGGGCTCATTTTAAGAGGCTCACAAGTAATTGGACAGTTGACAATTGATCAGTTTCATTGCCAGGTGTGGCCTGTTCCCTTGTTATTCCATAACAAATTAAGCACATAAAAGGTCTGGAGTTGATTCCAAGCGTTGAATTTGCATTTGGTAGCTATTCATCTGAACTCTCAATATGCCCTTCAAAGAGGTATTGATGCAAATGACGGAGTCCATCGTTAGGCTGAAAAAACAAAACAAACATGTCAGACAGATGGCAGAAATTTTAGGAGCGGCCAAATCAACAATTTGGTTCTTCTTAAAAAGAAGGAATGCACTGGCGGGTTCAGCAACCACAAAAGGCCTGGAAGACCAAGGAAGACAAATAAAGTGGATGATTGCATAATTCTTTCCTTGGTGAAGAAAAACCCTTCACAACATTTAGACAAGTCAAGAAAACTCTCAAGGAGGTAGGCGTATCTTTGTCAAAGTCTAAACCCAAGAGATGCCTTCCTGAATGTAAATACAGAGGGTTAACACAAGGTGCAAACCACTGGTAACACTCAAGAACAGAAAGGCCAGATTACACTCTGTCAGAAAACATCTAAATGAGTCTGCCCAGTTCTGGAACAAGACTAATCCGTCAGATGAAACCGAGATGAATTTGTACCAGAATGATGGGAAGAGGAGAGTATGGAGAAGGAAAGGAAAGGCTCATGATCCAAAGCAACCACATCATCTGGCAAACATGTTGGAGGCAGTTTGATGGCATGGATGTGTGTGGCTGCCAATGGAACTGGGTCACTGGGGTTCATTGATGATGTGACTGGTGATAGAAGTAGCAGGATGAATTCTGAAGTGTATAGGGCTCTACTATCTGCTCAGATTCAGCCAAGTGCTGCAAAACTGATAAAACAATGCTTCACAGTACAGATGGACAATGACCCAAAGTATACTGTGAAAGCAAAATAAGAGCTTCTCAAGGCAAAGAAATTGAATATTCTTCAGTGGCCAAGTCAAGACAAAACTGAGGGCATAAAAACCCACAAAGCAGCAAGCAGCTACTTGAAGGCAGCTGGCAAAGACCTGGCAAAGCATCTCAAGGGAAGAAACTCAGCATTTGGTGACGTCCATGGGTTCCAGACTTCAGGCAGTCACTGACTGCAAAGGATTTTCATCCAAGTATTAAAAATAATCCTTACATCTATAATTAAGTCAGTTTGTCCAGTTACTTTTGAGCCTCTGAAAATGGAGGGACTATGTATAAAAATGGCTGTAATTTCTAAACGGTTAAAGCGATATTTTTGTTGAACCCCATGAACTAAAGCTGAACGTCTACACTTCAGTCACATCTTGAAGGCTTTGGTTCAAATCCATTGTGGTGGTTGTGTCACTGTCCAAATACTTCTGGACTTAATTGTATGTGCTGAGATCATTTTCGGCTGGGACCAGTAACGTCTTTGCTTGTTGTTGGTCAACTGCTACTGAACTGTAAAATTATTATGAACCATTCTCGTACATCAGCATCATCAAAGTTAATTCAGAAACAGAAACAATAATTAAATATTTAAGTAAATAATTGTAACATACAGCACTTTCCTGCCTGTGAAATACACATTTAGTGTCTAAGAACTTTAAAAAAAAAATCAAAACTTTCAGCTGAATCACCTGGAAATAATTGTTACAGTCCTACAGAGATCCATCTTCCAAGGATTGGCAAAAGATTTTGCCCTGACCCCTTGAAAGTTTTCTAATTACAGAATGCTATGACCAGTTTTTCAAATTAAACAAAAAGTTTTTTCCAAAGTCTTCATGCCATAGCAAGTAAATCCACAAGCCTTACTCAGACAGTAATTCGTCAGTGAGATTCAGGGGTTATTTTCCTCTTCATTCAGTTTGGTATAAAGGCAACTGTTAATACTACATAGTGGTGTGGAGAGAGTCACCCCTTTGACTTAAATCATCCCATGAAATAATGTGTAGTCTCTCTCAGTTTGGTGGGAAATCTCTGTACACCAGCTTTTTTTTTCGCCTTATTGTCAGTTTATAATCCATCATTGCCCTTTTGAGGATACAACTCACATCTCACCGCCTGTGCATTTGGTTTGACCCACCTGCCTTTTCCTTAGGTCTTATGCTTTGCTTAAAGTGATTACTTGCACCCCCATCCACCCAACTCCTGATGGGCAAGTTTACCCAACTTGCATGCATGCCTGGTTTGATGGATGTTTCTTGTATGAGCTGAAAATGTACAGCTACAGTATGCATCCATTCATTCATTCAGGTCATGTTGTAATTTGTGTGATCTATCCATTAAAACACTTTTTTTCTCACTCCCTTTCCCCTTTCCACTCCCTCTTCTTTTGTCATCAGACAATCACCCTGGTTCTGCACCCATACTCCAGCTTGCTGCCTCCTCCTTCCAAAACCCTGGTGCTCCCCCCCATGAAACCAAAAGTAAGTTCCACTTGAGGTCTGAGAGACAACTTAAGACTCAGAACTCTTTGATACTATTACATTGTCATGTGCACCGTAATAACATTAGCACCTCAACTATATTTTGTCTATAGTTTTCTGAACTTTACAATTCTTGGCTAAAAACTTTATATGTTGTTGTTTACGTACCCTCATGTCTTGCTTGTAGTTGGGGCATTGTGAACAGCAGGGTAAACAAACCTCCTCTCAATAATTGGAAGGTTACCTTCTTATTGGTGACTGATTTGATCCTCAGAATCTGGACCCATGCATCTCACCTGCTTCATACTAACCTGCTTCATTACTTTAGTTTGGCAACTTGGTTTGTTTTGTGCTATAACTTAGATTACTTACTTAGGCATTTAGTAATAGGCAGAAAAGTCAGAAAGGTCCAATGAATTAATGTCGAAACAATAGTCAATTAATCAAATGGTAGATTGATTATTTTTTTAAGTCATTTATCAAGGAAAAATAGTGAACATTCTCTGGTTCCAGCTTCTCAAATGTGAGGATTTGCTGCTTTTCTCTGTTTTACATCATTCTAAACTGGGTATCTTTTGTTTTTGGACTGTTGGTCTGACAAAATAAGACATTTGATTATGTTACCTTGGCCTCTGGTTACTTTTGATGAGCGTTTTTACTGTTATATGGCATATTATTGACTAACCTATTATTTTTAATGCATCATAGACACAATTAACACCATAATCGATTGATTAAAACATTGATTAATTGCAGCTCTGCCATTACCAGTCTAAAGGTACACACTGTGTGTTTCAATATGTTTCATTAAGAAAACACAATTGTTTTGATTACATCCCTTTTCCCCCCAAGTGTTTTGTGTAACTCAGACTGATAATTAAATTATACTCTTCAACTTATCATGTTAGAGCTAATAACCCCTGCATATTTTTAGCCTCTCAGTTATACATCATGGTTACCAATAGTTAATCAGACCAAGTGAAGTGTGTATGGATGACTAATGAAACACCAGGACCCTGACGTTCTGAGTTAATTAGCCTAAAGTCACTCCACATCTATCAATCATGTAATCACTGTCACAAATCCATACAATAAACTAATTCTAAGATGTTTTGGTATCGTAATTTTAACACTGGAAAAGTGACAAAATGAAGTATACTTTAGTCAGTATGCCAATTTAAAAAAAAAAAAAAAAATTTATTTATTTTATTTATTTTATTTTTTTTCCCCCCTCGTGTGCTATAGTAGGACATTTTTGTCGAACAATGCAATGCACGAAGGAAATGGAAGAGCTGCTTGCAGCTGTAAAAAAAATTAAAACTAATTGTGGATGGTAGTGAAACAGCTCCGGGACATTCAGTGTCACAACTATTGTTATTTCCTGTTATTATAAAATAATAATAAGCATTTAGATTTCTTGTATACCTACTTCCAAAACGGTACATTACCAAGATTGGCATACAGCACATACTATACACAGTTATTGTTGTGGATTTGGGGCGCAGGACTAATAATGTTTTGGACCACCGTCTCTGGGTGTTGACACACTGACCTCTACAGGCTGAAGAATATTTCTGCATGGGGACTATCAGTGCATCTTTCCAGTGAAATGTGTTTTTGTTTTTTGGCTAAAAAATTGCGTAACAAAGTATTAACAGTACACATTATATAAACAAAGCCTATAGAAAATATGTAATATATCTAAAGTTATTTAAAATTCATATATGTATTGTCCCCAACGTCTATGCAGTTGTCCTTGTTATAACCAGTTTTTGTTGTTGTTTTTTTTTTATTTTATACTTAAAAACTCTTTCTTAGCTGTGTCTTGTAGGTTTCTTATTATTGTATTCTTTTGTATTGTATTCTTCTGTTTAAATTAAATGTGCTCTTAGTTTGACCTACAGGGGGCAGCATTGACCTGCACTGTGTTAATTCATAATTTACCCTTTACTTGCAACAGCAGAGATTTAAACCTTTAATCAAAGTAAATTTATACCTTATGTTGACAAATCTGCATCATTGAGCCTAGATGGGATGTGTTTGAGGCTTTTATTGTGTTTTTGAGATTTACTTTGAGATTAAAGCCTTCATTTGTTCTCATATATATTTTATATATTCTCATACAAGAAGGGGCTTGACTGTCATTACCTTTAAAGGTATTTGGAAGGTTGTTTGTCAGTAGGTTTTCCATTGTTTGTATCCATCCACTGGTTTATCTATAGTCTGTCTAAGCAACTGTACACAGCCTGGCAGAGTCATCTTCACTAGCAGTGAGAGGCAGACACAGGAGGTTACAATGTGTTATCTCTCATCACTGACGTTTTGTGTACAAATGGAGTGTGTTGATAGAAAGGGGTCATGTTTACTCTGTTCATCTATGTGCAGATACTGTGGGGAACTGTGTGTGTGTGTGTGTGTGTGTGTGTGTGTGTGTGTGTGTGTGTGTGTGTCTGTCTGCATGCGTGCTTGTGTGCGTCTTCTTATCCAGACTCTCTCCTACCCCACTAAGCCAGCATCTAATGACATTGAGTACATAGCAAGGTTATATAATGGCAGTGTCGTAACACAAGACTTCGCATGAAGTTGCTTTGATGCAACATGTGTAGGGTACTGTACGTGTCTTGCTGACAGTGTTTCTTGTAATTGCTGGAATTCTTTGAATTTATTTGATGGATTTGTGCTGTTTAGAAGAAATCTTTGAGTCAGATGGGTCATTCCGTGTCAAATCAGACAGAATCCAGGAAATTGGTTGCAGCGCCGTCTCATATTTTTTTCAGAGTTTGTTTATATAATGTTTGGGTCCCAAAACAAGGACTGTAGAATATTTTTGTTCAATTCCAATATTTTTATATTTTTTGGCCTTTGATATTTTTTTAATTTTAACACTCTCAAAAACACCTTATCTGGGAAGCCATGTTTGGGCATTAATATCTTGAAATATATTTTTCCTCACCTTGCCAGACTTTGTTGGATTGAAGACAAACATGTTCTTAGTATGTATTCTCAGTATCTCAGGCCCTAAATTAATTCCTTCATGAGAGTGATATCGAGGGTATTATAAACCCAATTTTTACACCAATATGATATCAATCATTATTTTTTCTTCAAATTCCTTCTTTTATCAATTTTGTTGCAATAGTTGAGGTCTCTGCCACTAATGGACAAGAAGATATAAAGAATAAAACAAGGCCTGGTAGCATTTTTAGGTCATTTTCATAGGACCAAAATGGTATGTGGGGTAGCTAGTAGGAAAATGTATGTGGAAATAGTTTAATATATGGTAATTTAGTGTGACGTTTAGTGCCAGTGTCCTTCCATGTTCCCTTCATAGATAAATACACACATTTAAAGGCATTGTTTTACCTCTAGGAAAAAATATCCATATTGACAAAACAGGGTCTTCGCCTTAGAATCTCTACTCATGTGTGTCCCAGCCTCCGAAATATTGATTGGAGTAAAGAAATATATGTTTTCTATACACTCATTTTACTGTTGGTCAACGATGCAAGCTTTATTCTTTACCATCAGGGCCTCATTATAAAAGGCATTAACTCTGATAGATGCTATATTCAATGGAGCAGTTAAGTTTTATATTAAATATTTAAAAAAAGAAAAAGATACTCCAATAAAAAAATTCAAATAACTTTATTTAAAATGATGTGCAATGTAACAAATGATGTACAAAAATTTAAATGTGATGAAAACTATTATCCTCTAACTTTATAACTTGAACAGGACTGACTGGCATATGCGTGTTTTCTTGATTACATGTAAGGGCATATATTGAGGGTTTCACAGAGTGGACATGTTTCAAAATGTGTATTGGTTCAATTTCCATATACAGCTTTCTAACATGCACACTGTAAAATTACTTCTATAAACACATCAAACCTTTTATGTAGAAAAACATTTAGATACTCCCACTGGAGCCATTTAGGATACCACTTATTCTTCCTCACACCAGAGGTATTATTAAAATATTTAACTTATTTTCAATATCCAGGACCTTACCAGAGACACAAATCCCATCTCAAATGCCCTCTATTTCAATGAACATGCTGAAAAAATCTTTATCCTTTATTTCTTACAATTTCTATGACACAGGAATTCAGTAGTCATGTTTATACTCATGCAGAAAAAATTGAGTCCTGAAATGGACGTTTTTCTGCCATAGGCAAATCTGTGCCTGATTTTGTATGAAGGAAAAACAGAATGACATGGTGCCCTTAATAACCATACATCAAGCATTTTCCATGTGCATTTTTATGTTCCTACCAGGTACCCCACACATGAAAATGATCAAAAAATGCTACCACTCCTTGTCTAATCCATAATATCTTCATGTACATTGGTGGTAGAGACCTCAAATATTGGCACATAATTAATAAAAGAGTGTAGGAAAAATTATGATTTAAATCATAGTGGCGGAAAAATGTGGTTTTGTAGTACCCTCAATATCAGTCTTGTTTAGGAATTTTTTAGTCTTTTCCAAATCTACTGCCTTATAAAAATTAAATGGCACGCAGTACTGGCTGTTAATGGTTATGGTATACAGAAAACATCCTACAAAGTTGGCGAGGCTAGGAACAATATTGGTCAAGATATTAATGACCAAACATGGCTTCCCAGATAAGGCAATTTTGAGGCTATAAAAATGAAATATGAAATGCTGGGAAAAAAAACATAGGATTTGAGCAGAATTATTTTATTTGCCTTAGTTTTGGAACCCAAACATTATATAGACAAACCTTGAACAAAATCTGATTTGACACGGAATGACCCATATCTCCTTCAAAAGTGATGCAAAGTAGAACCCCCCCGGGTTGTTTTCCTGTTTTAATCCGAGTTAAAAGACCTGTCAATCAATTCAAAAGTGTTTTGTTTACATAGGGATCTTGCGTGTCTCTAACGTGAGTCTGTGTTTTTCCATCTTCACAGGCTACCCATCTCTCCGCATTGAGAAGAACGACCTGAGGAGCGTTACTCTAATGGAGGCCAAGGCTAAAGTAAAAGACATTGCCATCTCAAGGGAGAGAGTCACACTACGAGACGTCTTGCATGAAGGTATTTGTCTCTCTTGCTCCCTCTTTCCTCTTCACTCTTTTTCTCTCTAAATGAAAGTCCAAAAGGACTTTCATATTCTTCAGAAGAGTGTGAACATTATCGCAACAATGTCAAACAAAAGTGGAGGAGAAATTCAGAGGCCCTGTTCAGACTCGGCATTAACCTGCATCTTCACATATGTCTTAAGTGACCACTTGTGATCAGATCTCAATTCCCTGCTCTATATACAAATAAACATGTTCAGGATTTCCATTTGCAATGTTTTTAACTGGCAGGAGACGCAGTGCACGTTCTGTGCCTAGTCCCGCTGGAAAGTAAAAGAAGAAGAAATCACAACGTTACAGACTGGGTCTATTCCATGGTGTGTTTCAGGCAAACCAAATTGCTCAACATGTTTGACGCACTCATAACGCGTCTCTATGGGCTTTTCGAAATTTTCAGACGTCATGGACAAAGCCAGCTCACACAAATTGTACGGCTTGTATTTGTTTACGAATGAGTACGTACAGCCGCTTATGCATCATCAGTTGAGTAGGCGGCCCTTCAATATGGCAAAGGACACATTTGCATTCACTCCTAGAAGAATGTGGTAAAAGAAAATACGAATTTGGTCTGGGTGATCGGATCTCAAATGCATCCTCAATGCATCTTGGGTGCATTCACACCTGCACTTACAGCTGTCCACTTGTGATCAGATCACCTGAGATGCATGTTAATGCCAGGTATGAACGGGGCCTGAGAGTCTGATGAGGACCTCTGAAGAGCCAAGAGCACATATTGTGTCATGAGCTGTGGTTATCATTTCTTCCCTTCGCTTTTTTCGGGAGTCTGGTTGTGTATGTGAGATGTGGTTTTGCTGGCGTGGCTGTGGCTGTAATTAACATTGTATTACACTAAATACATACACAGACATCATATAGGTACATATTTTGCCCCTTGTGCACCATGTATTTAGCAAGTTCTGAGAATTGCCCTTATAAATTCTCTGAAGACCAAACTTGAAAGTTAAAAAGATTATTTAATGAAATTGAAATATAAGACATATTTATGAAGAAACTAATTCCAGCACATGGTCTAGTAGTATTTTTATTTTTTATATTTACTTCCATTACTACAAACAACATGAAAACAGAGAAAAAGAAAATCCAAATGATAAAACATATAACAAGAATGATCAAAAACCCATAGGACTGCGCAGTGGATGTCCCCCAAACAAGAAACCATAAATTATAAAGAAAGAATTACTCAAAAATAAAAACAAATAAGAGATGAACACAAACGGAACAGAGCAATGAAACATGTATCGGCTGACAGCGTTGAAATAAAATGATAATAAATTTGAGAATTAAGTTTACAGAGGTCACTAGAATATGACTGGAAAGAAAATAGCAGGAGCTTGTATTTATACACACACACATAACTGATAATTATTAATGCCTAATAGAGAATTCTTCATTTTCTGAACAGAGGGACAAAGGCTTCCTGACTTAGAAAATCACCTTATTGTCTCAAGGCATTTAAGAGTTGCTGTCAAGTGACTACAAACTAAAGAATCCCTTCAGATCATGTCAGTGCTTAGTTGGCTGTAAGACTTAAAACTACACCTGCGCCACTTCTGACTCTGTTCATTCTTTAGATAAAGTCCTTGAATGTTCTCAGGGAGGATATTCAGCAGGAGCCTATTTGATTTAAATTTAATAGAAGTTAATTTTTTTTCTCTTGCAGATGTATAAGTATGTATAAAATAAAAGGAAACTTCTCAGCTTGAAGCATAGAGAAAAGCCTGAAACTGACAGGGGAACTGCATCAGAATAAGACATACGGTATAGATCAATGTAATGCCTCATTGATAAGTACAGACATAGAGGGGACTTAGTAAGGTGTTGGGCCACTACGAGTGACCAGAACAGCTCCTTGGCCTAGATTCTCCAAGTCTGTGGAGTCTGATGGTGGTGGAGAGCGCTGTCTTACATGTCAGTCAGAAATCTCCCATAGGTGCTCAGTTGGATTGAGTCTGGTGACTGCGAAGGTCATAGTATATGAATCACATCATTTTCATACTCATCAAACCATTCAGTGACCCCTCGTGCCCTATGTGGAGGCAACTGTAATTGCTCTGTTTCTCCACTCATTTATCCAGGGCTTTCCTTTATTTTGACACCCGTCTGTAAAAGATTCATTGAGAAAGCTGCCAGCTTTAACTCTTGTTGTTTGCGTTCCTGAGTAGCTTTAAAATCCCTTTCGAATGTATGCGTGGAGATAAAAACTAACAAGAAAGCAGCGGCTACAACTTGTAAGCTACCCTACGCTATTCTCAATCATGAATATTTATTTAGTTAAAATATAATGATTAATTTTTCTTTTTTCCTGAGGTGTGGGCTCAGCTCTGTCTTCCTAACAGCCATTTAAGGCGATAACAGGCCAACCTCAAAGATCTTAAATTTTAAGCATATTTTTATGTCAAAAGAAAATTGATGTCTTGTTTTATCCTCGTGACCAAGAGTAAAAGTGAGGGATTTTTCTGTTTCTGCCTAAGTGCAAAATTACACTTTCAGGGGTTTTTTAAATATGGGCCTCCGTTTTAATTGGATAGTATTTAATAAAGTGTAAAGGTGTGCATACACCCCAAATGTATTCAAAGCACTTGAACAAACCCCCTCCACTGACTGATGCTCAGAGAGACATTTGGCTACATTTACAACAAAGCTGTAAATGCAGTTTATTTATATCAACGTAAACGAACATTTTAATGTGGATAAAACAGGATCCTCAGTGATATCAGTTGTTTCTGACATTGTCCGAATTAATGGGTGTGAAACAAGTAAGACAATGAAAATTTGGCTATCCCTAAGACTACAAATTTGGGAACAGGTGCAAGGAAAATTCACAAGTTGCTAAACATAAACATTGTTTTTTTTTCAGTCTGATCAGGCAGACACTACACATAACCCAGGTAGTACACAAAGCTGAGGTACAGTAGTGTTAGAATAAAAAATGACAAACTACATATATTTTTCAGTTTTATATTTTTCATCAACACCAATGAGACACAAAACTGAAATGGGTTCTTGTCTTTTCTTTTTTCTTTTCTTTGTATGAGGATTTTGTTGCACTTATCTCAGTAGTCAGATAAGAGCAAAAGCTTAATTATAAACACCCCTATATTGATATATGTTGTGTGTCTATGGTGAAAAAAAAAATAGACATTGACCTATGTACATGAATGCTGCTTTTTTCCTACTAAGTATAAGTATGAGCATGAGCATGAGCCTGCCTCATCAATGTCAGTGAAAATTTGCCATAAACCTAAAATAGCAAAAGTTTGTTCCTCCTCAGGCGTATTGCGTATTGACAGAGAACCTTAGTCACTGAAGTTTCTAAATGTTTTTCTTTGGCTTTGTATCAAAGACAAACACAGCTATTTGGGTTTCAGTTTGGCTTGATCAGTCTTTCTCACATTAGACACTGGATGCTTTTAGAGGCCATTTAGCATCATCATGGAGTGATGGCACTGAACAAGACTGTACTTCACTTTCTGGAGATTTGCCCACACTGGGGTTAAGTGTGGCTGTGTGAATAACGTAACAGTTACCCAAGGGTGAATACAACACAACAGAGGAGAAAAGTGTGGGTGTTTGTTTTTAAATGTCACTTAAAGGCCTTTAGTGGTTTATCGTCATTGTTTCTGAACATAGGTAGTATTCTCTGTTCAAATTCATTTCTAACTTACTTAATGTGTTTGGATACAACACAGACGCTGTAATACTTCTCAATCTGAAAGAAATCTTCAAAAATTTCTTATCAAAGCTAGCAAGGTGGCTGTAGGCAATGGCGATTAGTCTGTCGACCACCTTGGTTCATAGAGAAATATCTATACAACTATTGGATTTATTGCCATAATTTTTGTTTATAGACATTTTCCCATAGGATGAAATTACCTGCTAAACATCAGCATATTAACGTTGTTACTGTCACTGATAGCAGGCAGCTATCAACTACAGTTAGGTCCATAAGCATTTGGAGAGTGACACAATTTTCACAATTTTGACTCTGTACACCACCGCAATGGATTTGAAATTAAGTCATCAAGATGTGATTGAATTATAGACTTTCACTTTTAATTCAGCTCCAAAATATCACATTAACTGGTTAGGAATTACAGCCATTTTTATACATAGTCCCTCATTTTCAGAGGCTCAAAAGTATTTGGAGAAGTGACAACTGGTCATTTTCATGGATAGGTGTGGTCCATTCCTTTATTTCATGATAAATAAACCAAGAAGAACTTGTACCAGAACGATGGAATAAAGAGTGTGGAGAAAGAAAGGAAAGGAAAGGCTCATGATCCAAAGCAAACCACATCATCTGGCAAACATGGAGGAGGCAGTGTTATGGCATGGGCATGTACAGCTGTCACTGGAACTGGGTCACTGGGGCTCATTGATGATGTGACTGGTGATAGGAAGTAGCAGGATGAATTCTGAAGTGTACAGGGCTCTACTATCTGCTCAGATTCAGTCAATTGCTGCAAAACATAGAACGGTCCTTCACAGTACTGATGGATAACCACCCAAAACATACTGCACAAGCAACCCAAGAAATTCTCAAGGCAAAGAAATGGAATATTCTTAAATAGCCAAGTCAATCACCTGACCTCAACCCAATCAGGCATGCTTTTCACTTACAGAAGACAAAACTGTGGGCATAAAGACCCACAGACAAGCAGGTACTTGAAGGCAGCTGCAGTAAAGACCTGGCAAAACATCTCGAGGGAAGAAAGTCAGCATTTGGTGACGTCCATGGGTTCCAGACTTCAGGCAATCATTGACTGGTTAGATTTTCATCCAAGTATTAAAAATAATCCTTATATCTATAATTAAGTTGGTTTGTCCAGTTACTTTTGAGCCTCTGAAAATGAGGGACTATGTATAAAAACGGTATATATGTAACTTCAAGATCAAGCATAACCTCAGCGTTGCCTCTACATTGGGTTGATCAGCAGCCTTATATTTTAGCTTCCGTTCTATCAAAGAATGTTATTTGATCGACTATCTACTGCACCCTTTTATTTTACTTACGATGGATGTGACTAGCAATGCGGTGACAAACATGTCTTTGAATGGACAATTGTTCAGGTTTTATAATGTCTGGTGAGACTTCACCACGTCAATTTGCCTTGAGTTTTTTTTTTTGTTTGTTTGTTTGTTTTGTTCTGTTTGGTTTTTTAATGAAAGCTGCTTGAAAACTCATTCTACTTTTTTTTCCTACAAGAGTCTTTGTTAGAGGGTCTTATTAAAATATACAAATAAATGTCAAATTCAAAATAAATATTAAAAACACGACAGATACCAACTAAGAAACAACAAATACAAACCATATAAGCCATGTCTCGGAGGTGTTTGAACTGGTGGTTGAACTAGAGTTCTGTTTTTGGGAGCCAGCAGGTTCAGACATGCTCGACGAAGAAGGTAGGGGCAGGAGGGAGACAGTCAAACACTCACCCTGTTGTTATGTTTCATCTCCCCTCCTGTTGAAATACAAGGCATAGTTAGCCTTGGGGCTCAGATGTTTTTTCTAAGTTTATGTTGATGGTTTATGTTCTGAAATGGCATTTTACTTCAGTAAAGGGGTGACAGTTTAGACAAAGGAAATGACGAATGTGTTCACTTGGCCTTTTCACATCATATACATTTCTGAATCGTTCTAGGTGATGAAAGACTCTCTGAGCTCCACTGAATTGCTCTTGTTTTGGCTCCTTTCAGTAAGACAGGAGCCAAAACGGCCTAATCCCATTATGAGACAGAGTATTTTAAGCAAAAACCTGTCCACCTCTATCCACAGATCAGCCAGGCATGGCGGCCAGTGAGTGTGGTAACATTTTGATCTTTGAATGTGATGGCTCTGGCTTTCTCTCTCCTGCCCTTTTCCTGAGATAAAGCCCTGTGGTTTGTCTTTGATAGGCACGTTTGGCCGCATCTTCCATGGTGTGCTGCTGGATGAAAAGGACCCAAGTAAGGAAAAGGAGGTCTTTGTGAAGACAGTGAAAGGTAGGTGCTCTGTACTAGCTATAATTCTCAGTAGACTCCACAGTTGCCAAAGAAATGAAAATATTGTCAAGTCAAGTGTGTTGTAAGTTTTCTCATCTCTATTAATGTGCAACTCACTGTGGGTTTTCTAAGAAGTGTGGTTTGGCAAAGTGAATGCTAATGCTTAGTGAACGTCATTAGATTGAAACATGATTGTAGTGGAAAAGACGTAAGAGGAAGGACAAAGTTCTGAAACATACTATAGTTCAGCAGACAGCGTGTGGGTTTGATTTTGTTTTTTATTGGCGCCCTGATAATTAGAACTGTAGATTGTTTGATAACCAAAAATGTCTATTAGAAATAATAGGTGCTGTTCTAATGGCTTTAGCAGATGACGATACATGGTTTGAGTCCAGTAAACAGGCACACAAGTTTAAAAGTAAATGAATAATAAGTCTTACTCATACTGTTGGTCTTGCACGCTAGCGAAAGGCCTCCTTTATGTGGGACTTTCAGGTTGTTTGTTAGCAGCATGTGTCAGGTTTCAATGCCAGTTGCTCTCTGACCTCTCCATTTTGTCATGTTTACTCAGGGAGGGGTGGATACCAGTCAGTGAACAATATCCTCCTGCCAGTCTTGACTTTGTTAAACTCTTTACTTCCTCCTTATGTGCCTTTTGGGAAGGGAACAATACTGCTTTCCATAAGTGCCACATGATGGTAAAGGTGCATACACAGATAAAAATTTGGCACAAGTGAGTTTCCCACTACAAATGGCTGTTGGAAGAGGAATCTGTGCAGCGAAACCATTAGAAAAAAATCAAACACTACATGGAGTCAGAGAGAAAATGTAACCTTACCTTTCCAACTGCTGCTTCAGACCAGGGTTTGGCAGTCATAAGGTCACTCAAATCAGATTCTGTCTCTGATAAAATTCATAGATCATGCGTCTGAGGTGCAGGTGACCATGATGTTGACTGAAAGTTGCAAACTCCGTGGACTTCATCATAGGTAAGTGGAAGCACACACAAACCACATGCCCTTTTTAGTGTTTTTGGGGCAGTCTGCTCTTTTTTGATTTAAAAAAAAAAAAAAAAAAAAAAAAAGTGAAATCATAAGAAGTAAAATAACTTAAGAAAAATTTCCATAACACTGACATGGTTTGTGTCTTAGACCACTTGGCTATCGTCACCCCCAAATCACAGTATGTACCATGGTTATAGACATGTGCTGGTTTCTCCGTTGTCACTGTTGTCCACTTTTGTAACAGTTTCAGTTCTCAAAGTAGCCGTAAAAATTCTGGTATACTCCTAACCCAACACTGTATTCCGTCAGAGCAGTTCCTGTGGTCGTCTTTTAAATGGCTTGGTTTGAACGCTGATGAAAGAAGACCACATTTTTACACATAGAGACGATACTGTAACAGACTGTGAACGGAACAAAACATGTTTTCCAACATTAATGTAGCACTCACACATTGCATTGTTGCTCATTCTCATATGCCTTCTTTAATACAATCATTTATTTTTCAAAAATGTGGTCTCTATTTTGACAGTGGGCACATAGTCTGAATGCATTGAATTTATTTTAAAATTACAGAAGCATCAGTTAAGCAAATTTGGCTAAAAGTTATTAGGAGGGTTGGACCTTAATTGTACTGTTTTTATTACAAAAGATTGTTGTCGTGTTGGCTGGCTCCTTCCTCTTTTCCTCTTTGTGAGGTCAGCAAGTTGATAAGATTTGCTGACTTCCTCTTCCACAGTTTGACAGTGGTTTGGATGACCCTGTTAACATGTAGTGTTGACTTCATAGAACCCGTTTGATGTGCAGCAAACCTCTACACATGTACAAAAACAGTATATATATCTTTCTCTCTACCTTCAGAAATCTATTGCCCATAAGTCATGTGTGTACGGAGGACGGAGAAAAGCCAATGGTGCTGTTGCCTTTCATGGCTTGGGGGAATCTCAAGCTGTTCCTGCGGCAGTGCAAGCTAGCTGAGGCTAACAACCCACAGGTGAGGCTTCAACTCAGTATACATTTGCTGAAGCTTTAAGTCACATGTTAAACAATTAAGACAAATGTCTCAATGCAAGCCATGTATGGTACAGCATTGAGGCATTTAATAAGCTATTAATATAAATCCCCCCAAACTGGAAGAAAAGTCAGATTCTATCCAAGTGTCAAGCCTGAAAGAATGTTTTGTGTGTTTGCAGCAATCAACACCAAGAAACACCTACCAGCAGCTATTATACACTGTTATTAGAAGGACTGTTGATATAGTCATGAAGCCCAGTGCTGAGGGCAGAAATTTTTATTTTCTATGTAAAGACAATCAGGCTTTTATATAGGTTGCCAAGCACATAGAAGACTCCCTGGTGTTAAAGACAAAGTGCAAAACCATCCAATCAATCAGCTCCAAAATACAGATGTAGTAAACACTTTGCAAGCACAAGATGAAGCTTGCCATCCGTTTTCATTAATCACAACCGCTTTGAAAAGTTTCAGTTAATACATCAGCACCTTCGTTCTAAGCAATCTCGTTATGTACTGGCAGTTGTAGGAGACAAAGACAGTCATTATGTTGTGCTGGTGCAAGACACATCGAGCTATAAATCAGTAATGTATCAGTATGGAGGAGATAAAGCTGTGAGGAAATTATGGGAGGGAGCACAGCACTACAGTGTGGCATTCACTCTGAAAGTAAACATCTTGTTTTGGAAGGTAGAACTGGGAACTGACCTTTTCTGTAGTTGCCATTTTTCCACTGACAACCAATAGCATGGTGCTTGACGGTCAAGGACCACCTACACAAGTCTCAGTTTTATCTGAGTTGTTGACTTTACATGTTCTTATGTCCGTTCATTGGTTGACAATACTTTTTTTTTTTTTTTTTTTTTTTTTTTTTTGGGGATTAATTAATTTAGGCTCTATCACAGTGTCCACGGTCAGATAAGATAAAACAGCCAAAAAATTTCTGCTTTGTGTATGTCAGCCAAGGTTCATGCAGCTGACTGCCTGTAGTAGATCAGATGTGTGGAAATAGGAATGTATGCATTAATATACGATAATGTAAGTTTTGGAGCTCTCTGTCTTTTAAGCGATACAGGATGTTGAAATATAGCATAGCTAAAGAATCTGCCTCGCTTTGTTAGCAGTTAGGGGTATTTCTTTCTTCATGCAGTGCTTAGTCTTTTCTCAGATACATCTCCTGGCCAAGCCATTGTCAATAGGCCCTTCAGTAGCTCCAAGCACAAAAAAAACAAGTTTATTTAATGTCGGACTCTTAATCAAATCTTGACAGAGGAACTTTCTGAACCATGTGAGTCAGATTATTTCCCTTTGTTTTGCATACAAAATTTTCAGCAATATTAATAATATGAATTTACATTTCCGTGCTAATGTAATCTGTTGCTTTTGTAAACTAGGCCCGGAAAAAACAAGTCTACAACCATACTAGCAGCTCTAGGAAGCTTTGCCTTGGCACAGTGGTGCTTTGAGCTAAATGCTAACATGCTCACAAAGACAATGATAACATGCTGATGTTAAGCAGGTACAATGTTTACCATGTTCACCATCTTAGTTTAGCATGTAGGCATAAAAGCTTTGTGCTTTAGCATACTAATTGCTAACTAATATGCTAATTAGCACTAAACACAGAATACCTGTTGATGGCAATACAAAGAAAAATTTAGGGATCACCAAAGTTATTACAGTTCATCCTGTGGGGAGTAAATATTTCACAATTTTTTTTCGAAATCCATCAATAATTGTTGATACGTTTCAGCCAAAAACACAAATGTGAACCTCTTGGAGGCACTAGAGGAAAAGTCAGGGGATCATCAAAGTCAGTAGGATCCATGGTCTTTGCACAATGGCTATTTGTACCAAATTTTATGGCAATCCATCAAATAGTTGTTTTGATACTTCTCTAAAAGCCAAAACTTTGAACCTGCTGTTGGCAGACTGACCAATATTACTATCCCTACAACCGTGCTATTAGCATGGCTAAAAATGTAAGTGTTTTGCTTTTGTATTTACTAAAGAGGTGGAATTTCTCAAGCATTATTTATTATTGGATAATTGTGTGTAACCAGCTACCTTTCAAATGTCCTTTTTCTGTTTCTTTGAAGAAAAGCCTTTTCCAGGGCACCAGTCTTTTTGTATTTAACTCCAACCTTTGACCCAAAGTTGAATATGTTGCAGTTTAAAGGAAATAAGAACAGTTTGACACAGAAGACCAATTTCACCACAGTTAAGTCTTGTCAGCTGTGGTCTCCTGTCCCCTCTCCCTACTTTTTTTTTGTTTTTCCTGTCTCTACTTCTCAACTGCACATGGTCTCTCCCTCCCTCATTTCCTTTCAGGCGATCTCTCAACAAGACTTGGTTTATATGGCCATCCAGATTGCATGTGGAATGAGCTACCTGGCTCGCAGGGAGGTCATACACAAAGATCTCGCCGCCAGGAACTGTGTGTAAGTGTCTCTGACCCGACTCAAAGCTGTCGAATTTATCCTCAGTTCTTCCCTGTAGGTTTCACATGATTTGGTTTGGAATTTAATTATTAAAAATACTTTCAACTCCTGTCCCCCCCTCTGACAGCATTGATGACAACATGCAGGTGAAGATTACAGACAATGCCCTTGCTCGAGACCTATTTCCTATGGATTACCACTGTCTAGGGGATAATGAGAACCGGCCTGTTCGCTGGATGGCCCTGGAAAGCTTGCTCAACAATGACTTCTCTAGTGCAAGTGATGTGGTAAGAAATTCAGTACCAGATATACAGTTTGGTACATAGGTATTTGGACAGTGACACAGTTTTCGTAGTTTTGCCTCTGTACACCAACACAATTGAAATGATGCCATCAAGATGTGATTGAAGTGTAGACTTTCAGATTAAATTCAAGGGGTTTAACAAAACCAGCACATCAACCGACTAGGAATTACAGCCATTTTTTTCATTGGCTCAAAAGTAATTGGACAAACCAACGTAATTATAAATATAAATAAATACTTTTAATACATCCATTTTTATACAGACCCCCCTTTTTTCAGAGGTTCCAAAGTAATTGTACCATTGACTAACAGTAAGTTTCATGGCCAGGTTTGACCTGTTCCCTCATTATTTGATGACAAATTAAGTAGACAAAGGTTTGGAGTTGATTCCAATTGTTGAATTTAATCTGGTGAGTGTTCATTGGATCTCTCAATATGCAGCCCAAAGAGGTGTCTATGCAAATGACGGAGTCCATCATTAGGCTGGAAAAACAAAACAAACATGTCAGACAGATGGCAGAAACTTAGAAGCGGCCAAATCAACAATTTTGTTACATTCTTAAAAAGAAGTAATGCACTGGCGAGTTCAGCAACCACAAAATCCCTGGAAGACCAAGGAAGACAAATAAAGTGGATGATTGCATAATTCTTTCCTTGGTGAAGAAAAACCCTTCACAACATTTAGACAAGTCAAGAAAACTCTCAAGGAGGTAGGCGTATCTTTGTCAAAGTCTAAACCCAAGAGATGCCTTCCTGAATGTAAATACAGAGGGTTAACACAAGGTGCAAACCACTGGTAACACTCAAGAACAGAAAGGCCAGATTACACTCTGTCAGAAAACATCTAAATGAGTCTGCCCAGCTCTGGAACAAGACTAATCCGTCAGATGAAACCGAGATGAATTTGTACCAGAATGATGGGAAGAGGAGAGTATGGAGAAGGAAAGGAAAGTCTCATGATCCAAAGCAACCACATCATCTCTCAAACATGGTAGAGTCAGTGTAATGGCATGGGCATGTATGGCTGCCACTGGAACTGGGTCACTGGGGCTCATTGATGATGTGACTGGTGATAGAAGTAGCAGGATGAATTCTGAAGTGTACAGGGCTCTACTATCTGCTCAGATTCAGTCAATTGCTGCAAAACATAGAACGGTCCTTCACAGTACTGATGGATAATGACCCAAAACATACTGCACAAGCAACCCAAGAAATTCTCAAGGCAAAGAAATGGAATATTCTTAAATAGCCAAGTCAATCACCTGACCTCAACTCAATCAGGCATGCTTTTCACTTACAGAAGACAAAACTGTGGGCATAAAGAGCCATAGACAAGCAGCTACTTGAAGGCAGCTGCAGTAAAGACCTGGCAAAACATCTCGAGGGAAGAAAGTCAGCATTTGGTGACGTCCATGGGTTCCAGACTTCAGGCGATCATTGACTGCAGAGGATTTTCATCCAAGTATTAAAAATAATCCTTATATCTATAATTAAGTTGGTTTGTCCAGTTACTTTGAGAAAAAAATTACTAATTCCTAAATGGTTAATGTGATATTTTGTTAAATCCCTTAAATTAAAGCTGAAAGTTTATACTTCAAATTTCAAATCCATTGTGGTGGTATAAAGAGGCAAAATCATGAACATTGTGTCACTGTCCAAATACTTATGTGCCTAACTGTACAGTTAGCAATTCTATATCTTTGGACAATGTATTCACGTACAAAAAACATTTCCTGTCTCTCAAAGGTTTTTAATAGATCAAATGTTTTCAGGGGACATAATATATACAATGTGATGCAGGAAATGGCATTAACTTTAGTCAAGCCATTCTTAAGACAGTTGTTCAATGTATCAAAGGGAAGGGAGTAGCTCCTTGTGTCTCTGGCTCTTCCCTCTTTCCTCTCTCAGGATAGCAGAGCGGGTGCGGCAGAGACAGACGGGAAGCCTAACAGATCCTTAGAGACACCACTCACACGCATGCCAGCCAGACATACCACCACCCCTCTACATTCCTCTTATGGTCACGCTGCTTCATTGCAATCACCCCCCCTCCCTGGCACTTACAGTTAACAAACGGCTGGCATTAACATCAAACTGAGGTTTAGGAAAAGTCCAAACACGTACCTGCAGCCGCATAGCATCATCATGCCACAGTTACGCACATAAATACTCCATACACTTTTGTCAGTGGTTACTCACATTAGATACAAAGTTGGACAGGATGAGAGGGTGATTATCGGCGTGTTTAGGCCTTGTTGGTAATCTTGGCCAGATTTGGGAACAGGATGGATCACTGTACAGCAAGTTTTTTCTCTTGACAAGCCCGCCCACCACCATGCCCTCTGTCCTGAGACACTCCCTTCCTTTAAAGGTTCTCGGTCACCCCCTTAACTTTTATGAAAGACTAATACAATAGCAACTAGTTCTTTTCAGGGATAATGTGGTGTATTCTGTTCATACTGTAAGTCACTGTCAGAACAGGCAGTGACTCATCTGCAGTTGTATTTTAGATAAAAATAAGCATGAGTCCCAAAATTATAAACAAGTATAAGGTGAAGACATATGCTAAAAATAAAAGTAACACTTCTTAACACAAATGGGGAAATACTTCTTTTCCTTGTCCCCTTGTATGAGGTAGACGTGAAGGGTAGGTATAAACATGTAGGGTGGGCCCTCGCTGACATGGGAGCTTGAACCCAGAGTCTCCTTAAACATAACTGCCACCCTACTGTTTTCTTTCAGACTCGTTACAAAACCTTTCGTCAATGATTTGTATTCCGCATAAATTTTTCAACATAATTTCCTTGGATTGTTCCTGTGGAACATTTTGTATTGGAATGCAAGCGGGCACCACAGGCTTTCCGCACTCTGGATAGAAATGGTGATTATGTTTATCCTGTTTGATAATAACACATTAAAGACATCATCTTGTGTTGATTATATTTAGGAAATGTTGTAAATGAATGTTCCACAGTGGTCTCAGTGTTAATCGTGTGTTGTGTTTTTTCACAGTGGGCCTTTGGAGTGACCCTGTGGGAACTGATGACTCTGGGTCAAACCCCCTACGTCGACATCGACCCTTTTGAGATGTCGGCCTACCTGAAGGATGGCTACAGAATAGCACAACCTATCAACTGTCCAGATGAACTGTACGTTGATATACAGAGTGCACACACAGCCACAGACACGCAAATACAAACACTACATTTTCTGATTCTAATTAATCGATTTCTGAGAAAACAATGATTTTTAAATAGTACAAGTTACTTTATCGGTCAGTCAGTCAGTTCCAGATATTTTCAACGCTTGTCCTAGAGCTAAAAAAAAAATTAAGATGATACTTAATCACTCAAGTTTAGCACAGTTGTTAAAGTACAGTATATGGCCAGTGTACCCCCACTCTGGAAACCCATTATAGAGCATCGTAGACAAGTTCCAAGTTCCCCAAAGTGTCACTATACACTCAGTTTTTCAGTTTATTAGGTACACCCAGCTAAAACTAATGCAGTCTATTTCAACAGTCTTGCAATAAATCCTCCCCTCATGGAGCTCATAATGTTGAGTTTGTGTTGAAACTGTGTTAAAGAGGTGTTGATTTAACTGCATGATCATTTTGGGGGATATAGTTTGTGGTGCTGTTGAACCGTGTTGCACAAGAGATCACAAAACTATTTATTGCCATTTCAGTAGTAACTTGGACAAAGCAAAATATCAAACACAGACAAAAAACCTTTTTAAAATAAAAAAAAAGGGTCAAACACTTGAGAAAGTAATTGAGGATTAAAAAAACATGATCAGAGGGATTATTTAGCAGTGAGAAATAACAGCAGTCAATAAAGCATTAGAAATATGAAAACAAATACACAATAAATGTGTTAAAATTCTTCAGGAATAAAAACATTCAGTATCTCCTAAGATTTTAACCAACAAAATAGTCTGAATCAGGTAGATTAGTAATAAGTACTAATAAGTAGCCAGTCCTCAACTGCAGCCTATTATGAGTAACTGTTGTATCACGTTCTAGTATATGACAGTATAAATAATGGACAGGGCTGGAAATTTGCCTTTAGAGGTCACAGCTTTGACTGGATGAAAATGCTACATATTGTAAGTTATTTTTGGAGACTTCTGCAGTGATGCAAGCACGTGTATGTTTAGCTGCAGCCAGCCTTGCTATTGCAGACTTTCACCAACTCTAGCGTGGTGTCAGGGACGCACAGTTTATATTATCCCAGATCCGAATCAAACTGAAATATTCAGCTGCTCCCAGCATTGGTTACAGTGAAGCTTATCAACATCCTGCAACTGTCAAGAAGAAGGAGCAGCCTGTGCCCGCAGGCGTCGTTTTCTCCATCGGTATTATTATTTACACAGCACTTCCTCAATATAAAGTTTGCAGAGAGCCTGTCATCTTATCCCTGCTGGATAATAACAGGCTTTTTCTTGGCTCAGATCGGGGCATCAGTGGTGTACAACCTGGGTGCATTAACCTTTGATGCATGATTGACTCATACACAACAGCTTTATGGATTTTGCCACAGCCACAAAAAGCTCAAACTCTCAATGATTTCAGTGGGACACCGATAGCCTTAACTTTCTAAAAAAATGATTAATTATTGTTATTAATTATCAATCCTTTTAATCCGTATTTATTTACAAATTTAAACAGAACTCAGAGGCCCATGGTTGAAAATAAAGTTCTACTTATTTAACTTAGAATTGTTTGATTTTCATATATATGCTCCTGCCCGGTCAGATCATTCATAGCCATGACATTGATGTTATCAGTTATGTCGACGATATGCAGCTACGTGTACATCCCAGTGTGGCCTTAAAACTCCTTAGTTTGTCCACCACAAACGACGGACTAAACGGATATCTGCTAACTGTCTTCAATTAAATTCCGATAAAACCGTATTTTTCGTCATCGCGCCCAACAATGTGCATACACACTTACAGTCCTCGCTTCCTTTTTCCGACACCACTGAGATTTCTGTGACAAACCTCGGTTTGTTGGTTTGTTGTTTGATTCCAAGCTTAACTTTGAATAGCATGTTAGGAAGGTCATCCAGTGTTGCTGTTATTTTTAAGGAATATTGCTAAAATCCGTTGGTTTCTGAGTTTCAGAGACACCAAATCTGTGATAGATGGTTTTATTTCCTCATGTTAAGATTACTGTGATGGTTTCCTAACAAGCGGGATTCAGAAAATGCTTCACGAGCTCCTTCAGATTGTACAGAATTCTAACAAAAACAAAGAGATCATATTTCTATCCTCTTATGTTTTAGTGTATTGCACTACTAATACTGCTTAATAGCTTACAGCATCATCATAATAAACCGATAAAAAAATGTTTTGTGTCTACCTTTTTTGTTTTGACATCTCAAAAAAAAAAATCCCTTGTGCTGGAGAAAGCCTGAACACTTATATCTC
This sequence comes from Xiphias gladius, assembly GCF_016859285.1. NCBI lineage: Eukaryota > Metazoa > Chordata > Actinopteri > Istiophoriformes > Xiphiidae > Xiphias > Xiphias gladius. Next base: position 25,446,911 of record NC_053405.1, on the reverse strand, counting down.
CACAAAGAAGTCAGGGAATGCTTACGTTCAGTTACTCAAATCTGTTGAGTAACTGAACGTGGTTTCCTTGTGTATACAATAGGTGGTGAGGTGACAACTTTCCTTTCCAAAATACTAAAGGCTGTAAAATAAAACACTGAAGTGCATGCATTGATTAAGAAATGATTACATCTCAGTCATTTATATCAGTGCGGCACAGGCAGCTCCTGTTTCAGGACAATACAAGAAGTACCGTGGAATTACAATGCCGAGTCTGATGCCAAATGCAGATTTCTGTCGCATGACATTCTCCTCCTCTTTGCTGCTGCACCCTGTTTTACACACACAAACATGAAACGCCCAGCATTATCCTTAATTTGCTTGTGGACATTTAAATTGACCTGTCTTTTTTTCTTTTTTTTTGCTTCCCCCTGTGTTGCAGGTTTGCAGTCATGGCTTGTTGCTGGGCACTGGACCCAGAGGAGAGGCCCAAGTTTCAGCAGCTTGTTCAGTGTCTCACAGAGTTCCACGCAGCGTTGGGGGCTTACGTTTGAAAGCAAGCTTTTTTGTTTTTGTTTTTTTCTTCAAGAAGAGCAACTTTAAAAGCTGGTGGACCCTATTCATAAGGAATACATGTAGGAAATTGTGCCTTATCAGATGACAGAGCAGGCCTGCGCCCAATGATTTTATTTTGTACAGTCTTTTGGAGTTTTTATATAGATGAATTACCTTTTTACAGCATAGCAAAGTAAAAGGAATCCTTGTTGAATATTGTTTCATATGCTTTGAAAGCGTCTAGAAATGGTAATTGCGGTGCTTCACCCTTGCCAAGAGGACTGGAACTGTGGAAAGATGTCCTCATCTGTACAGAACATCAACACTTATGGATTTTTTGTGCCATGGAACATTTTTTTAAAGATTCTGACAACCTGGATATAAGACAGTATTTTCTACAGTTTTGTTACTTAGTGACACAGTGTAAATTGTAGATGTGCTTTGGATGACAGTAACTACAGCAGACTGATTTAGGTACCAAAGTAGACATAAGGGCTTAATTTGTGTATGAAACTGTCAAGCATGCTGCCTCACTCGAGCTTGGTACGAGAGACTTCTTGGAAACCAGAGTTGTGTTTGTTGAGATGATTTCTGACACCTCTTCAAATGGTACACCGTTTTCTCTGGATGACACTAACAACGTGATGCAGCGTGGAGCAGATATGTGGACACCACAGCTCCTACAGTATAAGCACCACACAGCTTCTTATGTAACGTGATTTTTAGAACAACACCCGGAGTGAATTTTGGGCACTGTTGTCATTATTTGAATGCCACAATATTCTTTCTCTTTTGTATATTTTATTTCCACTATCACATTCTCCAGACAAAATTATCCTAATGTCTCTATTTTCTAAGCTTGATTGTTCTGCGTCAGAACACAGCCCCTCACAGGAGTTTGCGACTGATTTCTTTCGAGTAACTAAACACTAATAATCACTGTGAACACACACAACTGCCTACCAGCTTGGTCTAATCTTACTCTCCCACCTTTAACATCTTTGTGATGTGTCTGTATGGTCACTGCATGTTGAATTAAGGTTGTAAACTGCTTCCCGAGTTCGTATCCACAAATTAAATGGGATTTTTTAAATAGAGTATGTTTACTTCATTTTTTATTTTGTTTTTTTCCTAATCAAACAATGTGGTGCATCAGTTTCGCTCTCTTGCTGTGCACTGAAAACAATAGCACTTAGCCGGATAACTTGAGAAGACGTTGTTTTCTTTTTTGCCACAAAAGCCACAGTTAAAGCAAGATGTTGTAGTAAAAAATGTTTTATAGCCTGCAAAGCTTCAAGCCACAGTGACGCCTTTTAGCTACAGCTAAAACTGGAATTTAGCTTACAGCCATGCTCGCTGATCGGATTGCCGTGTGTACGCAATACAAGAACATTGTCATGGATTCTTAATTTTTTCTCAGTGTCATTGTCTCACTCCAGTAGCTTTTATTTTGCCTCCTTAGCTTTAGGCTGAAGTTAATGTCACATGAATACTGCATTTCTTCATGATGTCGTAATGGAAAATTATGTGGAATTTGTGCGGAAGCCTTCCAGTAGGTCTGTTGCAGAGAATTGGGGGGGGATTTACCTTAAAATCAGTCATTGTTCAGGTTCACCTTTTTTGTGGTTCCTGTTCCAATTTTTTGTTTTTTGGATAACCAGCAAAACGTCAGTGATGAGAAGTCACGCTGAGACATTTCCACACAGGTGCAGCCCAATTTGAAGATGCCATCCTTTCAAAATACCAGTCACCGTTGCGTTTCAGTCATCACAGCCAGAAGAGCCTGTCTGTTCTGCTCAGTTGTTCTACAATTTCCTCACCAACAGCAGTCATAATGGACCATAATGCAATGCAGCCGCAAGACATGTTGAGTAAGTGGAATGTTCTGTCACAATACTGCAGGCTTTACTCTGGACAGGTTTGCAAATAAAAACCACAACGTCGCTCAGTGTTTGCGGTCAGAGGGGGTTTCTGGGTTGTATTCAAGTTCCATGTCATTTATATAGCACTTTAAAAGGCAAACAGGTTTTGCTGCAAAGTGCTTCACAAAGTATATGTGTACACATACGAGCCTAAAGACGTGTTTATAACAGATGTGGGGAAAAAAACCAAGATTAAAATAGAAACCAGTTTAAACAAAATTTAAAACCCAAGGAATCCGATACAAATAAAAACAGATGAAACACAATAAAAAGCCAGAGAATAAAAGTGGCTCTTGAGGTGCATCCTACAAGTTCAGCAGACTCGGCCTGTCTCTTGACCTCCAGCAGACAAGACCAGAGCCAAGGAGCCCCCCCCTTACACACACACACACACACAAATTCTTTCCACGAATATTTTCCAAAATCTCCTCCAGATAATTCTATAAACTTTCTATTTGGAACAGCCTCCGTTCCGTCTTGTAGCCACTTGTAGAAAATAGATGTATTTTCTCTCCCAGCCTGGCTTCATTTTAGCGTGACTCACCTCTGGATCTGCCTAAGTTATTGTCATTCTGTCTCCTCATAGCTTAAGTACATTCTCCTCCGTCGTTTCTGTTTTTTTTTTTCTTTTCTTTACCATACCCACATAATATCATAGATAATGCATCGCGAGGGAGGCACGAAGCATGGGAAGAGCCTGTGTAATCCCTCCTCAGGCGTTATGATGCCCCGGGAGAATAGTTAAGAGGCAGGTCTGGCTGTAGTCCAGCTCTTTCCATCCAGCTGTGGTGACAGAAAGCCCTGTCGGAATTGCGATTCTTCACCTTTCGCGGTGCCACTAAATCACTTCGGGGGCGTTTTTAGCAGCCTCGAAAGACTGCACATTCTCCACCATAAAAACCCTCATAACTTGGGCCTTCAGTCGGGGGGAGTGCAGCAGTTAAGTTACTCGTCCATAGATCTGAAGGCCCTGTTTGGCAGAAATATTTGAGCCGCATCCAGCGACAAAAGCCGCGACTGTTTGAAGGAGCAAATGGCCGCGGCAAATTCTGATGAATATTTGCGGCAAATGCCGCACGGCTTACGGTCATCGGTCGGCCATGTACTCATTAGCTTCGGGCGGAAACTGCTCCGAAAGCCGCATACCGCAGTTAATGAGGCGTCGGGCCCGTTGGAGCTGCCGGAGAACAAAGCGGCGGTTCACCGGAAGGATGGCAACACTTTACATTGGAGAGACACAGAAAACGAAAACGCCCCGGGTGGGGGTCAAGAACCCCGCGAGGGACGTCCGTGACGTCGCGATTAGCACGTCCGGGCACGCTCGTACAGGTAAGTGCCGCACGGGCTCGCGCGTGACTCAGCCAATCAGCGCGGGACGGTCTGTTCTCAGTTCACCACTTTCAAAACATTTGCGCGTGGGGCTGCGGGCTGAGTCCAATTACATCACCGTCAGTCGTAAAAAAAAAAAAAAAAAAAGGCCTTCAGCTCACCGGGGGAGGGGGCGCACACACACATATACATCAATCTCTGACACAAGCCTCGAGAGGCTGATTTCTACCCCCTGAGCTCAGCGGAGCGCGGGAGGACACGAGCTGAACTAATGGACATACATTCCTCCAGGAACATGAAGAAGCCAAGGACGTTGCGCTGCGGCATAAAGGTAGGCATCCGCGCCGGCCACCACGGAAGGTCTCGCTTTAACCTGCTGCACTTGTTCTCCCGGTGTCCTGCGCAGGCTTGCACGGCTTTTACACGGATAATAATACTGAAACAAGCCGGGAGACAGAAGATTTCAGCCTTTTTTTTCCCCCCCTCAGAGAACCTGAGGACATTGTCTCCTGAGCTTCACCTTAGACAAACAAACTCCCAGGCGTCGGCGCAGTGACACGAGCCCAGAAAAAGAGCGTTTCCCCCCGATCTTTGCGTTTGAGAGGAATGTGCTAATCACCATAACTTTCTATCTTTTTCTCTCTGACTGGAGGAACGTTGCTGTTACCTCCAACCGTTCAGACCCATACGATTGTTTGGTGATTTTTTTCTAACTTCTCCAAAGCTTGACGGTGTTTGCACGGACCCCTCACTGTGCCAAAGTGCACATATGAATTTGTGGAAAATGAAATAACGGCATTTGCAGGGCTGCAACTAATTATTATTTTCATTATTAATAATCTGCTGATTATTTTCATGATTTGGTCAGAGAGCTGGTTTAAAATTGCCCATCAGTGTTGTGGAGCCCAAAGTGAAATTTTAAAATGTTTTGTCAGAACAAAAGTCTAAAGCCCCAAAATATTGAATTTCCAGTAATGCAAGACCAAAAAAAGCAGCAAAGAGGATCTTTGGCATTTTTACTTGAAAATGATTTCATTTATTATCAGAATAGATTCTTCTTAATTTTCTGTCAATTGCCTCATTGTTTCAGCTTTACAAATTTCTGCTTCAGAGGGATTTGAGTGCAAGGGAATCGAAGAAAATGATGACAGTTTTGTTTTTCTATAATTAAACACGTCACTCGGTCAGTGTCGATGTAAGTTAGTAAGGTGTTTGGTTGCCGTGTCCGCTTGAAATTTTGGAATTTTTTCTGCACTCCTGGCTCCAATATGAAAGTCTCGCTGAGCAGAGGGTGAAGTGTTACCTTGCTGCGTGCCAAAAAGGAGCTGTTGTACGTTGCTGTATGGCAATGATAGGAGCAAAACAGTGTGTTCCAGGGCTGTGAGTAATAACCAGACACATCTCCATGTTGCACTTTGGTGGTTGCTTTCAAAACTCAGTGAGAAATGACTTGTCTTCTTCTTTGTGTCAGTGAAGCGTGACTAATACACCTATATTCTGTACGTTTGAGGGAGACAGTGAAAAACAACTTGAGCAGTGTCTGAATTTCCAGGAGACGAAGGCTTAATTTGAAAAATCTGTGGAGCGTTTACCTTCAGCGTTCTCACATCGACTGTGGTAGGTCCGGCTACTGCAAATCTTCTCCTGTTTATCATTTTAAGTCTTCACTTCAAAGCCCCCCCCCCCATGTTGAAACCAAGATGTACAAATAAAGATAGTTTGGGGGACCGTGAAACTGCATGGCTCATCCTAAAGTCATCGACACATGAGGGTTCAGACTGACCTACAGCCCATCCTACACAGTATGAATGCACCTAAGCTTCAAAGCTATGCAGTGTTAAATTTAGATAATGGGAGTAGCTCAGAATAAGACGGCTGAGCAGCACCGAATGCGTCAGTAAGATATATCTGCAAGTCTTTCCTGCGGCAGTGAGAAGTGGAAGCAGAGGAGTGTCTTTGAAATTGTGTCGGGTCAAACTGTTGTGCCAGGGCTCGAGATTAATCTTGCCCTGTCTAGCAATTGCAAGTGAGGAGTAGAAAATTTGGCTGAGCTGCTTTTCCTGTGCAACCAAATCACTTTGCTCTCTGCAGAGCAGGCAGGTCAACAATGGTTAAACAGGGAGCAATCATATCCATCCATCCTTTTTCGTGACACCAGTACACCCTGTACAGCAGTTTGCTCTCTATTTGCTCAGCTTCAGTATGGCCATTCTGTTTGTTTTTTCACAACTTTGAACTTATAAACTGTCGACTACACCGAGTCTACACCCAGGTTTCACCATCAAATTCTCTTTAAGGATATCTCTGTCAAAGTCCGAGCCAAGTTTCTGCTCAAGGGCACGTATTGTTTATACCCCGAGCTGTGGAGACAGAGTTGTTTGGAGGCTCTCGGCTCCTGCTAGCTTCCCTCCACAGCTCAGTGCACCTGAGCACGTGGCTCACGTTTTTGGCTGTATCACAGACTTAAAGACGCAGTTTAGCATTCAGGTCAATACACCAGTTCACTTTTCTTTGCTCAGAGTCAGATGAGAAGATTGAAGCCGCTCTCATATCTGTCCAGAGCCAGGCTAGCTGTTTCCCCCCTTGTTTCAGCCTTTATGCTAAGCTAAGCTAACCGTGTCCTAGCTGTAGCCTTGTATTTAGCAGACATGAGTGGTAGTATTCATCCTCTCGTCTAACTCTCTGCGAGAAAGTGAAATAAGCATATTTTCCAAAACGACTTCCTATCGCTGTAAAATCTACAAAAAACTCCTTTGTTCATGATGCTATTGTGCAGAAAAACTGTTTTATGTTTGTTTCACAATGACGGGAGGTGATTTTGTGGCTTTCGTTTCTTTCAAGTATCCTGGGAGACTTCATACACTTTTCCGTATCTTTTTTTTTGACCAAGTGGTTCAGGCATTTTTTTCTTTTTTTTTTTGTAACAAAAGAAAAAAGAAAAAGATTTCCTCATGGAAATCCACGGACATCTACCGCCGTAGCTACAACACGTGTCCCTGAAATAAAAGCATTTGAAATTCAAGTGTGAACTTCCCCCAATTCTGTCCCTCACAGCAGGGTTGAAGGCTGGGACAATAACGTCTAGAAAGACGGAGCTGAGTGTTCAAAAAGGATAAATATGTACATAATCCATGGAGAATCCAACTCTGCACAACCACTTTCCTGCTTACAAACATTAAACAGGCTTAAATCACTTGCATTACCAGTGTGGATAAATAATAAATCCTTCATCTTCATGGTCTGACATAGTGTTGACACGCTGCGGCTTTCAGCACCAATCGTATCTCTGCTGCTTCTCTTCTCTACAGCTTGTACTGCTGTATAAATGAGGTTTCAAGTTTATGAAACATTCCCTTATCTAGATTATATTCTTGATTAATGATGATTGGGTTAAAGAAAACACGGTTTTTGCCATTTCTCAAGCTAAAGGTGAAATTTTGCAATATAATAGAGCATGTGTTGTCAAAAACCACTTTCCAGTGTGAAAGCCAAATTGTCTAAAAGCCAAAGAGTTGTTTCTGAAACATGACATTTGTATCAGGCCTTAGCAAAAAAAATAAGAATCCAATTTTTTTAAAGCTTAAAATGGATTTTAAGTTGATCTGCAGCCTTGTATAAAGAAACGGTCGAGAACTGCTAACTTTTTGTTTTATTCTAAATCACAAACAAAAGAACCTTGTTCCCTGCCTGAAAAAATCGGTCCTGTCGAATCACTTAGATAATTGAACCCTATTTGATACAAAATGAGGATGAAATATTAACAATAGTATAAAAGCATCTATTGTGTGTGCTAACAACCCATAAAGCCAAGCTTTAATAGGAGCATTAACTGTTCTGAGACGAAAGCATAGTTTATTCTCCCTCAGCCAACCTGGCAAGCGGTAAACAAACTGAAAGCTTGGATTTATCACTGTTTTCATTGCAAATTCACTACTAATCTCAACACATATCACTGGTGCATTCATGGCCCCCCAAGCGAATAAACCCATGTACAGGGAGTCATATGAGTGTCTATGAAAGCCTCCTGACACACAGACAGATGAGTGGTTCTCCCAGATGACTGGGAGTCCGTCCAGCGGGTGGACTCTGATCTTTCCACATCTCTGAGTGTGAAGAGAAAAGTCCATGAGACAAAATCAGGCAGTTGGAAACAAATACAGTATAACTTGGAACTAAGTAATTGGCTGAGAATGATTCCAAAACCTCATCAGTGAATCCAACATTTCATTACTCCTTTGGAGTGTTCTTCCTTCTAGGAAACTGTACTTGTGCCTTCCTTCAGAATTTACAAGTCATGCTACTTCATACTAATACAAATGTCAGAGGGAAATGTTGCATTGTGAAGTGTGGACTTGAGTCAAACTCCAGCCATGAATCTGAAGACTTTACGCTTGATTTGACAAAATCAAAAAAAGACTTGTAACTTGACTTTTTGACTTTAAAGGATTTTGGGAAATATTTTTTCTGGCTGAGAGTTAGATGAGAAGATTGATACCACCCTTTATGTTTGTCGCCCAAACGTGAAGCTTACAGCCAAGAGACGGTTAGCCTAGCTTAGCACAAAGACTGGAAGAAGGGGGGAAACAGTTTGCCAGGCTCTGTCCAAAGATGACAAAATCCGCATACCAGCACCTCTAAAACTCACAATGACTTCCTGGTGAGCTTCAGAGGTGCTGGTACCAGCCAACGTTATATAAACAAAAATTGGCCAGAATTTGCTCCACCTCAACCAGCTACAACATTAAAATGCCGCTTAGGTGCTAATACATCACTAATAGTGATCCAGTTATTTGCATAATAATACTGGCCATTCTGCACAGGTAGAGTCCCTCTACTTTTGGTATTTAAGTATATTTTGGTGCGTAAATACTTGTATACTTTGAAAGCCGGTCTTTTTCTTTTGATTTGAGTATATTTCCATTGTGTTATTGCTATTTGTAATTAAGTAAAATAAAGGATCTATGTACTTCCTTCACTGTCTGAGACTGAAATTATCCACTGGACTGAGGCTGTTGAGTTGAAGCTGTTTCGGCACTAATCCAACAGGCTTCTTCGTTCATTGACAGGAAATCCCAGTTCCTGACACGAGGTCATGCGTCATTGTCAGAGTCGCATGAATCAAGGTGTGAATTCGTATGAAATCGGTCAGGAAGGAATGTCAGAATGGCATCGTGTGTGTGGTGACTGTAATAGCCCAAAAGATTTCAGATGAATTTCTGTTAAGGGAAGATGCCTAACTGTCTGGAAAATTTATGTAGAACATAATTTGGATGATTCATGTCTTTTTAAATGGATGAACGCGGCTGAATCCTTGCATGTTGCGTTGTTTTTTTTTTGTTTTTTTTTGAGCAGCTGTTGGGTTTCTCCCCTTTACAGATCTCCTCATTGCATTTTACAACACAGAGAATATTGCTTCTCTGATGTGTAGGTACTCACCCCATTGGGTGAACTAAATGTCACCTGACTGTTTGCCAGGGTTGAAAATTACCAGCCACATATGCAATGACAGTGTTTCCTCTGAGATGATCTTTGGTTTTTAGGCTTCTCGGGAGGAATAGGTTTAGACACTTGACAGCCGTCATTTGTGACTATAACTTATTGTAGTTCTGGATCCGTCATCCGTTATGACTACAAAACTTTTTTCAGAGCAGACTGGAAATTTGTGATAAGCATCTTTATGGTTCACTAACTTTCTTGCATAGGTTTCCATGTTATTAAACGTATATACTGAATGTTCAGCTACAAGATGCCGCCGTCAGATCGCCCCGGGCAATGGGGCAGTCAATTTCCAAAAATTCCTTTCAGATTTTACATTTCTGTCCTGTCTGTCCGTATCTTTTCACGTGCCGGTATTTCTCTTCTCAAGCTCCCTGTACTGTCTGTCTGTCCCAGCTTTTCGTCCTGTGCCACGGCCTCCTGCAGTTCTCTCAGCTGCTCTACAGCTCTTATTTCAAGAGCACCATCACCACAATTGAGAGACGCTATGGCCTCAGCAGCTACTCCTCAGGAACCATTTCCTCTCTCAACGAGGTAGGAGCCAACAATAACATACTCTCACACCGTTTGAGATCATGATAGCTTTATTTCAAGGATACTAATGACAAAGGAGGAATTAGAGAGTGAGCGACATATCATAATCACTCTTCCTCACAATTCAAGCAGGACTCAAGTATTTTGGAACAGTTTTATCACAGATACAGAGGTCAGGGATAATGAAAGAATGTACTTGGCAGGTGCTGGATTTTTTTTTTAATCCTCAAGTAGGATTTCAAATGCATCCCACAGATAAATGTTTTCCAGTTTTGTAGGTTTCAAGTATGCATGGCCACAGGTCGCTAGACCATAATTATATCACTATGTTGACATTTGGTCATTTCTAGTAGCAGCTCAGGACCTGTCAGGATTTGACTGCTCTTGGGGCTTGAGTGTCATTTATCAGATCTGATTTGATTGAAGGATATTTTATCAAAGCACAGACCAAACAAGGGCTGCTCATTTCACTTTTGCATCTCCTCTTGGAGTGGTTATTTGAAGCTGCTATAATCAATATATCTTTATTAACAGTGGATAAAATGAAATGGTTATTCTTAGTGACAAACCCGCAGATAATTATCAACCGAGTTCCCCATAGCAGTAATGTTACTTTAAATTTTTGAACTTCTTTCTGCCTCTACATTTCATTACATTTCTTGAACATGAATTCTGAATTGTGCCCCACTAAGTTTGGATTAAGCCGGTCATTTCCATATTTGGTTTGGAGAGAATGGTTTTAGCAATGTTGGAGAACTGTGTGACTTGCAACTCAACGCACTAAGTGTGTATGAAATGATTTGAAAAGTGTGACTGTCCTATGGAGGGAAAAATTCTCCTTCTGCAATGGATCCTCTTTGAAACCTGCGTCTGTCTCTTAGGTCAGTAACAGTGTGCTGATCGTGTTCGTGAGCTACTTTGGAAATCGGGTTCACCGTCCTCGCGTTATTGGAGCTGGTGGACTACTGATGGCTGTCAGTGCCATGATGCTGACCTTACCTCACTTCTTATCCCAGCCCTACGAATACGACTCTGTTTTACATAGTAAGACAAAGCCCTGAATACAAGGCCACACTGCTTCTCTGTCACCACTGACACTGCTAGGACAGCTAATGCTACTCAGTTCAGAGCAGGGGATTCATGAATGTACAAATATGACAGGGCAATTTATGAGACTTGACTTAAGGTTTTGCCTAGAATGCACTTTCTCAGCAAAAGCTCCACAACAGTCAGCAGGAGTCAAACAAGTATCTGGTGTTTGGCTCGCTGGTGTATTTAGAAAACGTTCTGGTGCACTCCAGCTGAACTTTTGCATAAATCTCGATGAAATTCATAATCTCTCTTTACTTGCTGAACGCTAAGGAGATTAGAATTTCCTCCAGGGCATTTCATTTGTTATAACAATCTCCCTCTTCCTTTATTCCTTTTGCCCCCAGACGAAGTAACTTGGCATAGTACAGTGTGTCAGTGAAGAGTCAGACAAGCTTCAGGAAATTAAAGTAGTTGGACATCTGCATCCACTGGCTTGTCATTAACTATCACTGTATTTTCTTTTTCCCCCATCCCTCCCCTCTCTGTCTGTGTGTGACCACCTGCTGGGATCCAGATCTCCACGACATTTGCAACCTGCAGAAGAACTCGAGCAGCCCTGAATCTTGTGGCCGTGACGAGACCAGGCGTCTGGCTGACACCAACAACCTGTGGCTGCTCATGGCCACTGCTCAGCTGCTCTTTGGTGTTGGCGCGGTGCCCATCCAGCCCTTTGGAATATCCTACATAGATGATTTTGCAGGACCTGGCAACTCCCCTCTTTACATAGGTGAACGGCCTGTAGTTCAGAGCTAGACTGATTTGTTTAGATAACAAGAAACAATCTGAGGGTCATGGTGTTATATTGGCAATTCTGCAGGTTTGCATGTAGAAAAGCTCTTTAATATGCAAGTGTGAAGATTCTTAACATCAATATTTTGTGACCTTAGAATCATACGGTTCTATCTGCAATCTAACTGGTTTCCATATATTGAGGTTCAAAGGTTTTCACATGCTAGACAGCAAAACTGATATACAGAAAAAGTTCTCTTTTATCTCTCAAGCCACTGTTAATGTACTCTAAAAATCTAACAAATCAAAATCCTATTACACTTTTAAATGGGAGAACAAATTTTTGGTTCTTTCTTCTGACGCAGAACAGATAACAAAAATGTTGCTGTAAAAAGCTGACAGTTTAGCCTTACTTTGTTTTATTACACAAAATCAATACATTCACTTGTGAAGGGAGGTATAATGTATAAGATATTTGGCCACAGAAAAAATTCAGAAACACAGTTTTTTAATTCAGACATGAAAACATATTGTCACTCGAAAGATTTCCACTGACAGATTTAGGCTGATATAAATACAGTTCAAAACACTAAAAAAAACACCCAATTTAACTTTCTGGACAAGCTAGGATCATCAGTGTCAGTGTCTGAGCTCCGAATGTAGTCATCACTGGGTCTGCTGCAGTACACAAGTTATAGGCATAAAACGAGTTTGCAGCATGACAGAGTTAGCAGATTCCTACATATATTTAAAAAATGGCCTTTATTGCATTCATTGCTGTCAGCTCTAGCATGGTGGGGCCTGCAGTCTCGAGAGTAATGATGTCAAATATGAGGGCACTTTTTGGAGAACACCTTTAAAAATGAACCAAAACTAAATGCTGGTCTCTTCTAATGGAAAGGGAAGGCCAAACCACTTTATACAGAATATACAGAATACAGTGATGAGTGCCATAGATGTCCCCAGTTATAAATCTAAGGGCTGAATGGCATACAGCATTTAGGGACGTAAGAGTCGATGTTGCTGCATGTCCGTAAATCACATCAGAAAGACTGCTTTCACAATCCTCCGTCCACAAAACATAGGGAAACAGGACTGGTTTCTGTATAAAAATCTGAGCCTCCTTCTTAATGTTTTTATTAATGCATCAATATGTGGTTTAAGGGGATTTTTTCATCAATCTAGATGCCCCAAATAAATATCATGCGGGAATTTTTGACAAAGATAGAACCTTGTAATTCTAAGGTCAAGATTCGGGAAGAAAATCACAGAGCAGCTCAACAGTTCTTCAGAAACTCTGCCTCACAGGCCCTCTTATCATTCACAGCCGTCCTGTTTGCAGTGTCCGTGTTTGGGCCTGCCATTGGCTACCTGCTGGGCTCAGTCATGCTGCGGCTGTATGTGGATGTGGACAAATTTGGTTTAGGTAAGGGTGAGGTCTTTAGAGGCATCCCAAAGTTATTTTATAGACAGGTTAAAGCAGAAGAGATGCTTCACTGTCAAGTCTGGTGTTCACGGTATTCATGACTGTTTCCTGCAGGAGCCGAACAAGAGCTGAGGCACGGTGATCCTCGCTGGGTCGGGGCCTGGTGGATCGGCCTACTCATCACCACTGGCTGCCTGGTTCTCACCTCCATCCCCTACTTCTTCTTCCCTCGTAGAATGCCTACAGAAGATGATGTAAGTCATAATCTCTCTCACAGAGGTGTCAAGTTCAATACAATCATGTTATATGACTAAACAGAAATTTTTCTTTTGGATTATGTAAAGCTATTATCCTTTTTTGTCGTTATAAAATTGTAACATTCAGGGTGATAATACTCCTTATCTACTGAACGTCTCTCATGTTTTACTGACACCTACTGGCTACACATCAGTATTGTTCATGTTTTTACCATCTTGAAGGTAAAAATGAGGTTTCTCAGCATTAACACATAACTTAGCATTATAACTGGCAAATCATGTCAAACACATTTCATTTCCCATAATTGATTTTTATTTGATTAGTGAATTCTTTTTGAGTGTATCAGGCCTTTTAAACAATCCGCAGAATATATTAGTCACAGATAGTATTAAGCGTATTGCTCTAAAGGGATTTAATCCTCTTTATGTTTGTTAAACCACAATTAGGCTCTTCCAGCTTGTTCGGGACTTGACCTGGTAAGAAAATATTTAAATGACAAGGATACAAACTCTGATAACTACGATATCTTTTTTATTTAATTTAATTTATATTATTTAATCTAATATAATGAAGTCCAGTGAAAACACTATTAAAGTTATAGTAATTTTTGCTTAAATTCATCATTACCAGCAAGTGACCTACTGAGAAAATCACAGCCCACTGACACAGACAATACGACCTCATTAGCACAAAGATACTTACGCTATGTGAAAGACCTCACTTTTCCGACCAGTGCATACTTGGTTTGGGTTGTTTGTTCTCAGTTATTGGAAAATTGTAACCCCCGCTAAAGAGATGCAAATCTTCCAGTCAGTGTCAGAAAAGAAGCAAAGGGCGCGTCACATTCATCCTTACAAGTATAAAAGCATATGACGCAAGTGATGCTGGGTTTGTAAATTACATAAAACATATTGTTACAGATTACAACAATAGAATAAACCACGTTGGCGAACTATTTTAGGCTTAAAAGTGCTGAATAAATCTGTATAAATATCATTTTTATGTTCATTTTACTCCATTGTGACACCTAATGTACACCAGTGATTCCCAATCAGATGTACTTGGTATGAGACTTTTTTTTTCTGTTTTTTTTTTTTTTTTTTTTTAATTGACAGCGCTTGACAACTGGTTAGCATGCTACTTAGCTAGCAGTTAGCTAGAAGTCTACCTAGCTAACACAGTCAAAATAATTAGCTAAAAGAAATGGATATTGGATGAAATAGTTAGCTAAAAGTTGGTAAACAGTTGAAATAATTACCTAAAATCCATGTATAAACAGGTAAAATAGCAATAGAGAAATGGTTCTGTGGGAAATATTTGACTGTTCAAGTATTATTCAATAAAAGCATTTATCATTAGTCAAATAGTGAGTTGAGGATGGATACAGCTCTTATCTGAGGTACAGGGTGTGTCTGTTGAGACCTTTGGACACAATAAATCACAGTGCTCTGCGGAGAAACAGTGCGGTGGAGAAAAAGCATGATCACTCTTTCGTAACCATTCATTTTTTGTTAAGATTAATTAAATCTAATAAATCAAATGGCAGAAAATCATTCATCGTTTTTTTTATTTAATCAGATAATGTGAATGTTACACCATTGTTTTTGACTCATGCACTTACTGTTTTTTATATCAAGAGTTGGAGAAGATATTACACTATTATTCATGAGACCAAGCAAAGTGCCTAAAAAAGAAAAATACTGGAACAAAGAAGGGGTCAGGTTGTAAGCTCCACCGAGGGCAGGACAGGGGGAAAGGTATAAACATGAATGCTTTCAAAATCTGGTTCAGCTGCTCCCAGGACCAGCTCGGTTTATGACTATATGCCATAACTCTCCTATGTCAGACCCAGCGGACTTCAGTTAAGTCTTTACTAGGTTGTACTTAATTGAAAACTGTGTGGTGGAGGGGCCCCAAGCCTAACTGGCCCTGGTGAGGGTTTCCTCTTCCTTCAGTTCAAATAGTTAGCTAAAAATAATCGGTGAATGGTTGAAATAGTTAGCTTAAATTAATGGATAAAAAGTTGAAATAATTACCTAAAATTGGTGGATAAACAGGTGAAATAGTGAGATAAAAGCAATAGCTAAATGGTTCAAATAGTTAGCTAAAAGTAATTGGTAAATGGTTGAAATAAATACATTTCATGACACAAAAATGTTTGGTTTCCTGTAAAACACACATTTAAATGAAGTGCATGAGCACTGTGGAGCCATTACACAGAACTGTCAGTTCAGTTCAATGTTCCCACATGAGAGCAGCTCCAAGAGACAGGGTTTTGTCGTAGGAGAATGTTGCGTGAAGGAAGAAAAGAGGTGGGAGAAAGAAACTCTTAAAGATTTAACTGATGAAACAAGTCTTCAGGGCTGATGTGATCTTCTACGGAATCATAAATGCCCCCAAGTTTATTACATGCTTAAAAAATAGTGAACTCTAAATTTAGTTGTCTTGCTATTTTAGTAGAACGGACGCTGTGATTATGCATGTACACATACTCCTTGTAACACTGTATACTGCATATTATTTTCCAGGTGATTGGAAGCGAAAGTGACATGAGTGATGACTTCAAGAAGCCAGATATCTCCTTACTTGATTTCCTGAAAAGTAAGTTAATTGTATTCAGACTGCAAAGTTTCCACTTGTAAGATTCATTTAATAACTTAACATAGGTTTGTATAGTTAACATGTTCTGTAACAGGTGAAAAGGACGAGAGACTTTTTGCTGAGGTAATTTCCAGCACTTATCAGTGTCTGTATGTGACTGTGTCTAATCAGTGTTTCCCAGAATGTTTGTCCACCTCCTGTGGAGCCCTCTCTTCCTGATGCTGGTCCTGGCCCAGTGCTGCTTCTCCTCAGTGATTGCGGGTCTCTCTACGTTCCTGAACAAGTTTCTGGAGCGGCAGTACAGCACTTCGGCTGCCTACAGCAGCCTGCTAGTAGGTAGGTACTGTGGGGGTGCAAATATAAAGACGGGGCTTCAGGAGCAGCTCCTGTAACAGATCACAATTGGCCTTGAAGTTAGTGGCAGCTGGCTGTCATATTGTACAGCATTGTATTTATTAAACCATTTTTATGAACTCTGGAGGTGAAATTAAACAGTCTTTTAAAATCATTTAATGGACGTTCTGGAGTTTGTCAGCCTTGCACTATGGCCACTTTCCAAAGAGGGAACTAGGTTTGTGCTGTTGTCTTTTCTTGCATTAACATTTTATACGTGTTTGTTGGTGCTTAAAGTTTGTCCTTTTGCAACAATCAATTTTGTGTCATGTCTCAGCTTACAGATAAAGTGAAATAGCACATGATGCTTAAGAAACCCCTTTGGACATCTTCAGTAGACAATAAATGCCATCTTTACTTGGCGATAACTCTGCGGTTGGTTCCCAGGTGCTGTGAATCTGCCAGCAGTAGCAGTGGGAATGCTGGTTGGTGGGATCATCATGAAGAGGGCAGGTCTCTCTCTGAAGACTATCCCACGTTTCTCTGTGGTCGTGCTGACCATATCCACCCTCCTCTGTATCCCTCTCTTCTTCATGGGCTGTCCCACCCAGAAAGTCTCAGAGGTCAATCATCAAATTGGAAAGTATGGGTGAGTGTGAACAGCACTGTTTCTCAAAGGTTTAGTTAGTTTGGTTTTAAGGGACATTGGATTGTTTGTTTCTCTTTTATGCAGAGTCACACAAACCCAGCCTAACTTGCTGTATATGACATCCTTACTCAAATGCAATAAAAATCAAGAAGCAGCCTTTCTCAAAATCCGAGAAATAGCTGTGCTTTGTTTCTGAGGAGCAATAATTCCTCATTGGTTCACTGATTTTTCTTATGGCACGCAGTAGCAACTCCCCAAAATTTCATCCCACCTCACTACTGATGTTGGGAAAGTCAGTGCAATTAACAGATGGATTTTTGTTTTATTTGGATGCACTGGTTGGATGGTGGCAACGAAATCAGTGTGAATGTGTTGTTCATAAAACAAAACCTAACAAACCGAACCTTGAAAGTGCAAACTCACATAGAAAGGCCCCAACTAGCCGCCCCACCACCCTGCCGCCGCGCAACACACATGATATACAGTACAATCTCATTCCTTTGTTAGCTGTTGACTTAATCAATATGTAAATTACAGGTTATACTAGCCAAGAATTGGGCTAAACTAGGCCACAGTAAAATGCAAGTAGGCCACTAAGATGTTGGAGCTCCACCATGAAATGAATAAAACAGTTTTTCTCCACCGTCAAACTGCCTGGACTCAGTTTACTCTACAATTTAGAATGGTTGTGTATATAAGTTGAATTACATTATAATTAATTAAAAATCACAATATTTGAACCTCTTTAGCTCTACTAGCAAACACAAAGTACTCGGACATTAGCTCTGAACTTCCTTCCCAACTACTTGTTTTTGTATGTCTCTCTCTGCCCGCCACAGGTCACTAGCCACGTGTTACTCCAACTGCTCCTGTCCTGTCAGCGCCTTCAACCCCGTGTGTGGTTCTGATGGTATCGAGTACATTTCTCCTTGTCATGCAGGCTGCACCAACTTCACTAAAGACCCCAACAACACCCACAGGGTTCAGGTCAGTGCCCCCTTTAAACCACTAGGGGGCTATAGGATGGGGGGGGTTTAAAAGTAACACGGCATTTTGTCTGCATTTTCTATCAGATTATACAACAGGCTAAATCATCAGCTGTAATCATTGAAATATTCTGATGCAGAGTAATCATGTAAGATATTTTTATTCCAAAGAAAAACTGAATCCAGGATGAGAGAATTTGTTTATATAGCTGGGTATTCAAAACCTGTATAGTTTTCTACAATAGTGTTCTCAGCCTGCGATGAAGGCATAAGCATTTGGTTCCTGTCCTAGCACAGGATCTTCAAATTAGCCTGACAGGTTGTAATTAACCTTTAACTGTGTACTCAGGGGCAGATGGAGTACTGCCGGGAATACATACTTCAAATAAAATGTCATTAAGATGCATTGACTCCGTGTTAAACTATGCTCTTCTGGGAGTAGACTTTAACTTTGGCCTGACTTGCCTATTTAGTTATGAGACACAAAATCACACCATCTTGTTTCAGTGTCCTAATATTTAGACTGTGTTACATATTTGCCATGTGTTACTTGAATTGATGATAGATTTTATGCAGGAGCAGCGATATGAAGTCTGAGACCTTCATCATTTGTCTCATCAGCCAATAACTTCTGCTCCTAGCTGGACACAAGTGACTTACAATCACTGTCCAATAAATGCTTATTAGTCACAGAGCATATAGGAGGTGTTTTGAGAAGGACACAAATGTCAGTATTTCAGTGTCACAGCTTGTGAATAATCTTCCAGTGGGTGGATTGTGTGACTGCTAATAGAGTATTAGTCAGTTTGACTGAGCATGGAGGCCCGCTGTGTAATACTGAAGCGGAAACACAGAGCCTGATGGCCACCGCTAGCTTTATGGATTAATCCCCAGAAATCACAGAGTAATTATTTTCCCTTTCTCTTGGACTCAACTGTCCTGCTCAATTGATGTTGATGTCAAATGTTTGTAAGTCATACACCACTGCGTCAAACTATATATAGCCCCCTCTTTTTTTAAGCTTTAGCATGTGAATACACTTGTTTTAAACATTTGCTAATCATTATCACCCATTAATAATGTGGACTAACTGTTCTCCCTTTGTCCTTTAAATGTTTCAAGTTAAGCATATACACTTATTTGAACGGGGGGGATCACAGCAGATGTAGTACAACGTAAGATAAAGTTAAAAAAAATAGTTTTTAATTTTCTTTGTACCGATAACAACATTGATATTTCCTTTGCTTTCTTTCCGGATACAGCTGTATACCAACTGTAGGTGTATATCTGGGAGCGAGAGTCACGCCCGCCAAACTCCCTGTCCCAACAGCTGCCCTCATTTACTTCTCCCCGTCATACTCGTCATGTCTCTGGCATCACTGATTGCCTGCCTCACTCATAACCCCATGTACATGATGGTGCTCAGGTAAGAAAGGATGACGATATACTATACTATACTATATACACATATACATTTGTCATTTATTTGAAATGTTAGAAAATTAGTTCAGAAGTACCAGTATTGATCTAATAGATGTTGTGATGCAATCTGCTTGCCCTTCTGTTCAAATATTTAGTGCTGATTTTATGATCCTCATATTTCATCTAGTTGCCTACAAATACTGTATTTTTTAATTATCTTTCTGTTAAATATATCCAAATCTGACCACACAACGCTGTCTCCCAGCCTTTGTGGACTCGTTTTTTATACTCAGATTCATAAGAAGAGGCTTTTATCATCGTTTCCTTCCCAGTAACTGCTGCAATCAAACACTGAGCTGCTCTTGTTTTTAATAGTCTCTGCCAGGCACTTCTTGAGTCAATAAAAAGTCAAATAAAAGAGTGAATAAATGAATGCACTAAGCCCTCAATATAGGAGAGCTAAGAATGGATGAAAAACAAATAGACTACCCACACAAATTGGGAAATTTGATGAGAAATTACTTTCAGAGAGGTTTATCAAGATGGTCTGACAGATTTATTCAGTGATCTGAAACAAAATCAAGTGTAAAAGTTGTGCGTTTTTTTTAATACAAGACTGTTTCTGAAATATGAAAACAAATATATACCCATTCATCACTGCCATAGTTGTCCAGCATTGTATTGTTTTGAAGAATGACAGTACACCAATAGCAAATGCAGGCATTGACCTTTTTAAATGTATTTTCCTGTTTATTTCAGATCTGTTCCCCATGAAGAGAAGTCATTTGCGATAGGAATCCAGTTTTTACTCATAAGAGTATTAGGTAAGTCAGGGCACAAATACTGAAAAACTAATAATTGTATTAATGATACACTTCCTTTTGTTAAAGTGCCCGGTACTTCCCCCAAGTTGCCAAATGTCCTCCTAGTGCGCTACTTTTAATTTGATACTCAACAAAGTTCACAGTTGTATGCAGTCCCAAAGTGTGCATTATGAAATAAATAAAAAGACATTATGAATTTAAGAAATTATGAAAGCTAAACTCACTGTTATGTCATTCATTATTCTCATGTTTTTGATTGTTTTTTAATTTCCTCATATAATTTTTAAAATATATATGATAATAGATCATATTATCAAAAGTAAAAACAGCAAAATGTCAATAGGGAAAATGACATTATTTTGCAAAAAGGGGATTTTGAAATAAAAATGTCTATAATGAAATAAAAATAAACTCCAATTAATCTTGGTTTACATGAAAATAAGAATAATTAAATAACATATCATAATAACGGGTTGAGTTTTGCTAATTTTTTTAATTATTTCACAAATAATTCAATAATTTTTCCGTAAATTTCCCAGGTCACTGGAATGTGGGGCTGCTATTAGGTGCTACAACAAAATTAGGGAGTGTAATCAAATGTAACTTTGAATTACATTCATCAATACTATGAAATTCAAATTGTTTCATACATTTAAACAAATATTTTTTAGCAAATGTTAGATTGCTCTCTGGTAGTGGATAAATGTATTTACCCTGAACACACTCTCTTTCTTCCTTCCTCTCAGCCTGGCTACCTGCTCCTGCTCTATACGGGATGGCCATTGATACATCATGTATCTGGTGGAAGCGTGTATGCGGAAAGAAGTTCAACTGTGGTTACTATGACAACAACATCTTGAGGAACCGGTTAGAAAACTTATCACTCATCATACTTATCACACATGTATCGCATACACATACGCCACATCCCTGCTGACAATCATTTGTCTTTATTTGTTGGGCCCCTGCAGATACTTGGGGTTACAGGTGGGCTATAAGGTCATGGGCATCGTCCTGCTGATGATGCTGGGGTGGAAGGTGCATCGGACTCAGGAGTACAGTCTGGAGAAAAGGCCCGAAGCACTACTGTGACCCTGCTGAGCGTCCGTGTTGATCGAAGCCTCTCTGTTTCTTAAAGCTTTGCTGTGGTGTTAAACGTTTTGAAGAACAGTGCGCTGAGAAAAGCTGTGTCAGTGGGAGGAAGCCACCAGCCAAGATAGGCCTACACTGACCTCAATTTCTGTAGGCCCACCTCTCTATGTGGTGCTTAACTGGTTGGAGTAAAAATATATATTTTACAAATGGGAAAATTTATCATGTTTGTGGATGCTTTAACGCTTATGTTTGGAATTACTCTGCCAATATGAACCACTCATTACAAGTTAAGAGAGGACAGCTGAAACACCTCTCTTGTGTGGTACCTCACAACATTTTACATGGATCTGAGACAGGGATGAGAAATCTGACCAATGATAAAACAACAGATAATTATCTTTGTATATTACTTGTTCCTATAACGTAGGAATCTATTCAGGTTTCTATTTGCAATGGAAACATACTCTGTAACTAATTAACTGTATAGCTTAATATTTAAGTTTATTTTTTATAGATGTTTGTCTCATACACAGAGACATCTGTGATAACTGCAATACTCATTTCATATAACATCAATTATACTTGATTAAAATGCAATGTTAATGAAATTTCAGATATCAAGTTACTCGTAAATTGAATTAACCATACACATTATGCTATCTACTGGTGCGGTTATATGGCTGTTATCACAGTGGAGTGCATAGATGTGTAAGTATTACTGGCTAATAAAAATTATACAGTACAAGTCAAGTCAGCATGAAGTATTTTATTCATTTTTGTCTTTGTGTGTGTCTCTCTTGTGGAGGGCCTTGTGTCAAAATCTTATTTTAACACCTCGTGCATATTCTTTAAAAAAACAAAACTATTTAATCAAAAGACCACAAACCAAGTGAAATAAGTTATTATTATTCTAGCATTGGAATACTGATTGGCCTCTGCGTAAATAATGAAGCTAACATGTCTATTTTTGCTATATGCACTGTGTTTAATGTGAGCAGACAGGGCGACCACAACCTGTCATTTTCCACTATTTTCTTACATTTTTTTAATTTTCTTACAATGCAAAGGTATCTTGGGCATCGACAGATTAATCTCTCCACGTATGGGAAACATAGTATAATCCCTCTCCTGCAGACATGGAATGTGTTTCACAATACACAAAACAGCCAACAAGATAGATAGACAGATACATCATAAATGGTTTGTTCAAGGCTAATACTGTATATTGTCTTACCATGGTATAGCAAGGTGCTTTGTTAGAATTGTGTAGATGACTATTTAGAATAACTATACATTGAATCTGTATATAAACACACGTGCAGAATTTAATATACAGGCACATACATTCCTGTGTATTATATACTTCTACAATAAATTCATATAAACTATAACTTAGGTGAATGCAGAAATACTTAAATAACTTGAAGTTTTCATGGGCCTGTGGAAACAATTGTGGGATGTCTTTTGTGGCTTTAGGTGAGCTGTCTAAAGTCTGAGAAAATAACCCTTCCACCAGGGTTGGCTCAGCTTGGGCTGTGATGCAAACTGGTAGTGTGGAGTTAAAGAGTGCCTCTATCCAGTTGCATGTTGGGAAATGTAGGATCGGTGGTTTTGGAGTTTGACCCAGGCTAGAAGTCAGAGTATCTCAGCCTCCTCTGCATCTTCTTTTCTGCAGTACCCCTTTAAGAATAATGTAAAGTGTTATCTTTATAGTTTTTTGCCTCACACACCTGTATGTTTGGTAACTATAAAAAAAATGTGTCCGTTTCTTTAGAATTTGTGTTGAACGGAGAGAAGAAGTTCATCCAGACAGATGAAACTAGCGCCCCGCAGCACATTTTACATGTCTGCTGCCCCCTCCCTGTCGCCTCCAACGCGTATGACGTCACTCTATACCATGGCTAGCTGTTCAGCGGAGAACGAGGAGAGGCCACGCATGCGCACAAACCCCTCGGGTTATAAAAAATAAAAAAAATAAAAATCCCCGTAAGCGTCACGGACCGGTGCAGCAGCAGTGTGTCCTCATCACGGAGAGAGAGAGAGAGAGAGAGAAAGAGAGAGGAGAGAGAGAGAGAGAGAGAGAGAGAGCGGGCGGGCCTGAAAGAGAAGCAACATCACCGCCTTTTCCCTCCAGCATCTTCACCAACCATCACCGAACTCGGGTGGGAACACACAAGTACTCTCAGACTCTCCTCCGGTGTCCAGAGTTCCCCCACCTCCTCCTCAAAATGTCCGTGGGCAGTGACTTTGGGAACCCTTTAAGAAAATTCAAACTCGTCTTTCTGGGGGAACAAAGTGGTAAGACATTTTCAATTCTCCTGAGAAGTTCATGTGTCTGTCGTGAGTCAAGTGAACCCGTTGCACCTGCCGGCCAGTCAGCAAGTTCACCCTGTTGATGAAAGGGACATCTAGCTAGCTCGTCTCGGGGTTGTGCTTCACGTCTGAGTGGTATGGTTTTAAAGTGAAGACGAAAAAAATGTCTCTATTGGTGACATGTGTGATTTCAGTTTGTGAGAGTGATGGTGGGGAGGGGAGGGCATTCTCTTAATCAAATTACCAGCTTGTAAGGCTCCACACAATGGACCGAAGTATCTGAATTGTAGCCTGCAGTCTCTAAGTTTTTACAGCAAAATTGTTGAGGCACTAGTAATGCTAATGCCCGCCCTGTAAAGCGTTTAAGCCGGCTATTAGTTTGACACATCCCAGACTAGCAATTTAGGATTTATACAGCATCAGTGACAAATGAGTAATACTCGGTAAATGAGACTGAATATCTGCATGTAGGGAGACTGTGCAGCCTCGGGTCTGACGCTGGTGATGATACAAGTTGGTAAATATTCCTGTGTGTTGAGACACACCCAGGTTGTCAGTGGCGATGAGATAACTTGTGTGGCTGCAGTCTCTGCCCTGGTATTGTTCCAGTCTGCCTGCTGAGGGCTGACCAAGTTTGTGTTTTAGCCTGGGGATTCGCTCTATGAATTATTGTTTTGGTATGAAATTTCAGCAGGACGTAAGATAAGACATTAATGGATCATCTTGTGGAAAGTCACATCTGATTTAGCTTTTTTTTTTAAATCTCCATCCCAAGCATCACTCGCCCACACCCTTAGTCAAAAGCGTCTCCTTATCTGAGGCTTCAATGTGGCATCAAAATTGTCTTCCATAAGATTAGACTGACGTGGCTGAGATCTGCTTTGAATCTTTTAGGTTTGCTTTGTCTTTTGAACAGGGCAGGTCTGTTTATGGTCTAATTCAGAGGTCTTGAGCAGCCAAATGAACCACATTAGTCATGGTTCAGTCCTTCATTTGGTTGTATTGATCCTCCAGGATACTGGGGGTCATGCATTATATTGTATATTGTTCCAATTACAACAGTGTTGCATACTCAATTATCTAAATAATAGCAAATCTATGCGGTCTTTTAGCTGTACAACCTATCATTTGCTATATACTAAATGATGCCTTATCTGAACTTAAAGGAATCCTGAGAATGCTGACAACTGATGATGTGCTACACTTCTATTATTAAGACTAGGTATGAAACAATTAATCGATTAATCGATTATTGAAATAATCAATAATAATTTTCTGGTTCCAGCTTCCTAATGAGAGGATTTGCTGCTTTTCTCTGTTTTATAACATTGTAAATTGAACATCTTTGAGTTTTGGTCAGACAACACATTCAAAGACCGAAAATCCAGCTCTAAGAACTTGTTACAGTCATTTTTCACTTTTTTCTAACATTTTATAAATTAAACAAAAAAAATTGACAAATTGACAGATTTTAGTGCTGCAATTGATTTTTATTATATTTATTTTAGATTTATCTCCCAATTGTTAGTGGGAGACATATTATTATTAATATTATTATTATTATTATTATTATTATTATTATTATTATTTTAGTTTATAAAATGTCAGAAAATAGTGAAAAATACCCATCAAGTTCACTGATTCCAGATTTCATCCTCAAATGTCTTGTTTTATCTGACCACCAGTCCAAAACCTAAAGATACTCAGTTTGTATAAAACTTGCTTTAAAGGGGATGTAAACGATTAATTGATCAAAATAGTTATCACATATGAGCTTTCAGATTACTCTTTGTAACCTATAAAACGTAACACTTTCCTCTCTACCTTTTCACAGTGCTTTCATCTCCAAATTAAAGTAATTCAGATACAGTATATACATAATATATACAAACCTCAGAAAGGCTATAGACCTTGTTGGTTGGGTTTTACTCTTGGGCAGTTTTATTATATTAAGTGCCAAGGAACAATCCAAAGGGGATTTGGCTGCACAAACATAATATCATGGAGTATACTGTATTCACAAGACCACAAAGCTGGCTGAACGTTTGGACGTTATAAATTCTGGAGATAAACAGACATAATTTCTTATTTAGTGAAAGGTAAAGCATTAAAAATAATTGATAGGTTTCAGAATTAAATGGCATGAATGAAATCTCTAGCAGAGGAGAATAAATTGATTTGATTGTTGCACTTTTTTTGAGTGTTTGTGTATGTGTGTGTGTGTGTAGGCGCTATATACAACTTTATTTCAAGCTCTTGCAAACCTTATTGATTCATACTTCAGATACCAAGATTCATTGCTCTTCTGTATTATCATTTAGATACAGAACGAGAAGCTGATATGTAGACGGAGAGACTGCTGGCATTGTCATAGGATGTACATAGAGCTACATAGAGCTTTTCGAAGCAGACAAAAGTCTTTGGTACTAATAAGCTCTTTTTCTTTTCTTACTCTCAGCGAGGAGGAAAGTGTTACAGACGTGCACATCATAAACAAACAAACAAACAAATAAACCGGTTGTAGTTGACAGTAGGCCTGAATTATTGATGAGGAACATTTCTCATCAATGAATCACTACTCATATGGTACAACTTTTGTTTATCTTTGTTACAGCTTGAACTCATTGCTCATTAACACCTGATCTTAAAAGATTCCTTTGTGGGGTGTGTTATTTCACTGACAAATAAGTATAGATTGGAGGGCGTCTGTCAATGTTTGTATTTGTCTGTCTGTCCTAATATTGGAATAAGACATAACTGCTAAAATCACAGAAATACTTTATGCCACACAATGCTCCTATGATAGGTAGAATTAGCATTTCCTATAATTACTGCTGCATCACCACTGTATGGTAATTATGGTGACTGCTGTGACTGTTTCATCAGCAAGATAAACCTTTGGCTTGATATAATCTTGGAGGTTTGTGAGATTCCGTGGTTGGCCTCATTCTGTAGTGTCTTTGGTAAAATCGGTCTGGGTTGTTGAACTCTAAAGCCCCTGGAGTCTCCACAGGTCTGTAGTGAGGGGTCCCAGCCACTCTGGAGGAATGTAGTCAGCGTCTGTTATCAGTGTGAGTGGACTTTATTTGTCAACCACTGCTCAACCAGGCAGTGGCAGCGCCAGCCTCGTGTTTGATTGAGCTGTCTCCGGTGGAGCTGTGTCTCTCTGACATGTCTGCTGCAGTTGCAGCTGGAGGCCAGGCAGGCGTGAATCCAGTTAGCTCTGCCACTATCATTTATTAATGTACATGACTGGGCTCAAGTATGTCAGGAACAGGGGCATCAGTACAGAGGCTTTCTGTGTACAGTGAAGGCCCATAATGGTGGAAGTGTCTAAAAAAGTGTGTATATAAAAGGAAAGATGGCATGATGTTCTGTTTTTCATAAAAGAATCAGCTAACGTCAGAGAGGTGGGGGCTCCAGATTATGTGGGTGGTAGCAGGCAGAATGTTAAATGAGCTGTCAGGAAGTCTCTCCTCCTGCATAGTTCTTTTCGTGTTTTCTACACTGCCTGTACAAAGGAGGCCGACTAAAGATTTCCTCAACAAAGCTGAAGGCTTTAAGCAGGCCAATCAGCTGTTTCCAAGTCTGTGTGCCCACTTTCCTGGTGGAAACAGCATTTTGCCAGTTCCAGCCCTCAACCAGATCAACCAGATCATTGTTAGAACATCACAGATTACTGCTCCGTATTTACTGGGTCATAGATGTTTTGCCATAGGCAAGTTTTCAAAGGAGCAATACTGCATGGTACTTTGTAAAAGCCAATTGTTTGGAGGTAATCCCCAGCTACATGCTTAATTGCACCTCAGACACACGGATGGGAATACATTCGGTAAATGCATCCGCATGGCTGACATGAGATTTTGCCCACTGAATCAAAATGACAACTTCCATCTTTGACTGCACAAAGATTGCCATCAAGAAAACTAAAGCTTGCTTCAAAATACTGCTGAATCACTACACCAATATGCTTCAAAGTAGTGTTCATTTGGTTGTCTTATGCATCAATCACTATGTTTCCAGGAAACAGCTTTCAGGGTAAAGGAAACCCTGGGTTTTGCCGACACATTTCTTCACTGAGGCTCTGAAACCACAGAAGCAAATACAGATACTACATATTTTCACACACATGCACAGATCAATAACATGCAGCTTTTTATATAGAAATTGTACAAGGATAAGTGGAGGGAAAGTGCAAAAATCTTGATGCAAACAGAAGCCACACACAGTTCCTTCTGGATTGGTAGCTATACGCCACAGAAGATTATAATGTGTTTTTCAGCCTTTTTGCATACTGTAGGTAGTGCAGAGAAATGATCTTCTCTTTTTTTTTAAAATATCACATATATCAGTCTATTAATATGCATGGCTGAGGTTCAGTATAGGCAAGAACCTGTCAAGTTTGATTTGATAGTGACTTCTAAAAACTGCTTTTGTTTTGTGTCAAATGTTCCACAAGTGCTAAGAAAAACAAAAAAGGTGCCAGTCACCTTTTTAAAGTCAAAATTCAATTTTGCTTCATCTCATCACATGCCACAAAGGAGTTTCAAGTCCTTGCCTAGTTTGAACTGACTCTCTGAACAGATATTAACTTGAATATTGACCTCATCCAATGTTCAGGTGTGTAGGATCAGTCAGTATCACGTCACATTGGGTTTGTGTGTCGTCTCAGAGAAAGACAGTGAAGAAAATGGAAATAGGAAAAGCTTACAGGAACCCCTGAGGACTGGGAGAGAACAGCCACATGGGAAACAATGGCTTGAGAACCAACATGACAATAGTCATTAAAATGTTGTAACTAAATAATTTTATCAGAACCTCATGTGGCCCAATTACCAAATAAATATTAAAAATCTAACTGGTGATATATTATTGATATATGGTATATATGATACAAAATATCACACCAAAAACCTCAAATCTCTGTAGTATTCAGGCATGAGCCTGAAACCAATTGGATATTGACATCCAACGCTGTCGTGTTTTATTCCGTAGATTCAGTTAATTCATAGTTTACATTAGAGCCAACTGATAATTTGACCAGACCAATAAATTGGCCGATATTAGTTCATTTCAGACATATTGGTATGTTTATGTCAGTTAATGAATGACAAGAAATTGTTGTACAGAAATGCCAAAGACATGTTTATATAAAGTGTCATCATTCTATAGTACGTCCACCAGAGAGTAGTAAAAGGTTTATTTTTCAACTGTAAAATGTCCTGCCCTATACATGACATTTTATGCCTTTATTGGACAGCATCAGTAGAGGGATGACAGGAAATGAAGGGAGAGAGAGACGGGGATTGACAACAAAGCAACAAGGACTCCAGCTAGATCCCAACCATCAGTGTTGCAATTCATGGGTAGTACCTTACCCCCATAAATATGTTAATTTTTCTTCTGTGTTGAGTTATTTGAGTGATTGAGCAGATGTATGTTTTCACTGCTGCAGTTTCACACTATGTTTAGGATATGATCAACAAATGGTCCCCATGAACTTGGTTTGATGCTGTGTGGTAAATGAACAAAGATAATATGAAACCACACCCAAGAAGCAACAAGTTTTGACGGAAACATCAAAACCACAATGTCTTGAAAATTAGAACAAAATCTTTCCTTGTTGTGCAAGAGCATTTATGCTCTATAGGGAGCAGCAGGTGTGTGAAGGGTGGAGTGGATGAGTTCAGTTGACTAAGCTTTGCAGGTTAGAGCAGAGTGGTGCTGATCACACGGACGGACTGGTGAGTCCTCTGGTGCTGCCGAACTCTTTCTCTTCTGCTTTTTCTAAATGTGAAACAGTCATTAAAATTTAATGATATTTCTTATAAAAATAGGTTTGAATCTTAAACATACCTTCATTATATCTACTGTCTTGAGGGATCTGGATTTCACAACATCCTCACATACCACTGAGACTGGATGACTAAGTGTGACATAGCCAACAAACTGTGGAGTAAATAGAGTTACTAGACCTTCAGCTTGTAGGATTTACTTTGAATGAGCGATTGAAGATAGGCTGCTGAAATTGACTTGACATAGGGCCGATGTTTCAGCAGGAAGATTGAAGTCTGTGGGGGGGTCTACAGACTTCAGTCCCTAGCGGCATCTCTGTTTGCTGTAACATTTGATAATCTGGCTGCATCTAAAGATAACTGGTCATCCCTTTCATTTCACATCTCATTGTGTCTTCCCGGCAAGTCTTCTTCGTCTGTGATAGATTGGGGGAAACAAATCCCTGACAGCTTTGATCTGCTATTGATCGGCTCAGCTGCCCATTAGCGGGGGTAATTGATCAAAAGGCATCAATCCCAGAGACGTGCCAGGCTAGTCCCTCTGTCTATGGCTTCGGACAGGAAAATGTCCTGAAGGATGTGTATACATTCTCAACCAGGCACACTGGGCATTTTATATATACTAAACAATAGCGTCTCCTTACCTGTCTTTTCTGCTTCCAACCAAAGAAACCTTTAAAAAAACTAATCTAACCTGGATGAGACTAAAACCATCATGTGCATCTGCCAGGGTGCATGTTCCTGTTGCATGGCATTTCAGAGTGCATATTTTGCGCTACCCTGAAGATGCTAAGAAAAATTTTAACGGGCCTAAAAATGATGCTGATGACTGCAGGTTTTTTTTTTTTTTTTTTTTTTTAAACAATGTATTATTATTAAGAGGTGCTTTCAGTCCTGAAGGAGCTAGTCTGCAGCAAAGGCAAACCAGACAGAGTGATGGTAGCTCTATACATATGCTGCACAGCTGAGTGGGCGTGTTCCCAAAGGCCCATGGGAAAGCACAGCCTCACTTACAAACTCTGCCCAGGATAAAACAGGATTGCAAATCTGTCTGGTGCCCATGCAGTGATGTAGAGAAACTGTCCTATTCAGTCCCGCCCACCTGTGTGCCAGTGAAAAGATTTTGGAAGCAATATCTGATGACACAGTTTAACAAAGAGCAGGCATAAAATAGCAAGGGTGGATGTGTCTCTAATTAAAAATGCAACTTATTACCATGTTATTTAAATTATTAAAGATCAACTTTAACAAGGATTCAGGAACTTTTAAAGTACCTCACATTTAGCTGGAGAGACTATTTGTAGACTATTCTCTCTGAAATATGTGTCTTAGAAATAGATTGGACTCGTGCTTAATGTGAGATCTTTCGAAGGAGAGTGACCAAGAATCCCATTTAAAAATAATTCCAGTTGCTCAAACAGAATGGCTCTGTGAATAAAATCCCCACTGTGGAGGAAGGCTGTCATTTACCCAGCATGGGATGTGACACTGTGACACTGAGTTTACGCTTTCTCCGGTTCCCCAGATGAGCCCTCATCATGGGTCTGCTTTAGTCTGAATGCAGCTTGCTGTAGCCTTCACTTAACCTGCCTTAAAATCATTCATTGGGTTTTCGTTCATTGATGAGGTTTGTCATTCTTTAAAATAATATTAGTAAATGTTTTTAATCAGCACTGTTCCATACAGTAGATGTGACTGTGGGGATATATTGTGTTATTAAGATGCCAGCGTGAGTACCACGCAGAGTTCTGCAGGGACTTATGGTCTGGAGGGAGTAGGGAGTGATTTATCGAACTCGGTGGACAAAGAAATGAACCTCTACCAGACAACTTGGAGAGAAACAGGTGGCAGAAATGCTGTGGGGCAGCAGCAGTGTAGGAGCACTGCTTCCAATGCTTGCTCATGATGTCAACATATTCAGGGATGGCTATTCTAAGTAGCTTCACATTAGTTTTTGTACTTTACTATCAGATGCTAAATATTCCTCTTTTTCTTCAACCCTCTTATAGTGCTCATCCTGTCAGCATCCCTTTAAGGGACAGGAAGGCATCTCCATGCCCTTTTTTTGTGTTTTTGTCTATTTTCTTCCTGGAACCTGAATGACTCTTTAGAAGCTGATGAGTACTTTGTCCCACACATTGCTGTAGCGATGGGAGAGTTTAGCCTTGGAGCAAAAGCAAACCTTGATCCCAAGCACAATGGTAACAATGCTTGCTTTGTTTTTGCTGTGGAACAAAGATCTAAAGGTAAACAAGCTGCAATTTCGTAATGTGAGATCAGCTCTGAGTCAGCTTTTCTTTGTAGGTCCAATCATGACTGTTCAATCCAAATGCTCAAAACTTTATTTTGTTTAGGCCACTGGTTCCATGCCAACACACAAATATGTTGCAGCTTTTCTTAAAAACTAGATTAGGCTACACTACAATCTTAAAGACCCTATCTGTCTGCATTTTGTGTATTTTTCAAGTAATCTTAATTAAAAACATAGGGCCGTTGTAAAAATGTGTAAACAAACCTTTTAAGAGTATTAATGAGATTTATTTGTTGTCAGAATTTTTTGTGTGAATGTGAGAGTGAGGCTGGCAGGTGTAGCTTTGTAGTGTTGGGTGGACGCTTTTGTTACCATGGAGCATGGATTGCGCCTTTAATGTGTTAAAAAAAAAAAAACAATGTTCCCAGCCTATTGAGAATCCAGATCCTGTTTGACCAAGGCCCCTTCACTTTGATTAATTTGTTTTTTGAATAACTGAAAATAATTATTTTTACCTATGTGGTGCTTGTGAGCAAAAGCTGATGCCAAGTCAGTCAGACCCAATGGTTTTCCAGGGCACTTGAAAGCAACATATTTATTGGGTCTGGCTGTTCGACAGGGCCAAGAAAAAGGGCTAGAAGACTCCAGTGTGATGCCCATGTTGCCCTGTTTCACTGAACCGTAAGAACTTTTAGGCCTAAAGGCTCTGTTGTTGGATTTGTTTTGGAATCTTTCCGCCCGTAAAAAAACGGCTTAATGCAACTTATGTCACTCAGTGGGTCAATGACCAAATACTTACTCCTGTGATGCACAGTGTATTTGATATGGCAATTTGAGATTCATCTGGAGGGAACATGTGTTGTACAAACATCACTTAAACCAAAAGTGCGTAGTACTCTTACAACAAGATTAAATGGCTTGCCGTGCCACACGTGGACTCATTATAACCTTTAACTGGTACAGTCATTACTGGTTTAAACAAACTTGATTAACAAATATATCAAGCAGAAATTATACTAGTGATAAATTGTTAAGATGGTTCAGAGTATTGTGGAAATTCGTATTGTATTTTTCAGAGTTGCTATTTCTCTGAAGAATAAAAATTCTCTATCATCTAATCATCTCTATTTTGATTTATACAGCATGAGGAGAAGGACTCAGTGGCTGTTTTCTAAAAAAGATCTCCAGCATGTCTGCTTTTATACACTCAGGATAGATGGAAAAACATGCTGACTAAGTTCAGGTTTAGCCGAAAATGTACACTTCAGCTGTCATCCATTAACCCCTCACTGCCTGTGTGCCTGTGACCAAAATTATCACCCAAAGAATCTCCCCTACATTTCCTTCTCACCTCCTCCTCCTATTTTTCCTGACAAAGCAGTACAAGCATATCGCCCTATAACATACACATCAATACATGATACATCAGATGTTCATATACAACATGTTAATTACCCACAAGAGGGTCAAGGGTGCCATTGCATCGTCATGATCAAGCCAAGTGATAAAAACTGAATCTAACCTAACTCTTACCACATATTCCTGTGCTGTCCCTTGTTGTTCATTTAACAGCAAATGAAACTGCACCTTATGGACACCTGGATAATGCGATTTCAGTTAATTAACAGTAGAAGGCATAAATCATTAGTCAGTTATATTCATAACAGTCCAGTCTACACTGTGTTTGTCCCAAAACATTTGTAGTGAGATGAGAGTTCTCAGTCATTTTCCTCTCATGCTCCTTGAAAACTAACTTCACTGCACAGATTTGTCAGACCTTCAGTTTTAAGTCTGTAGACAATTTACTCCCAGACCAGGACATAGCTACCGAGTTCTTTTGTTTTAAATCCCTCTCTTTCGATGGATAATTTTGAACAAACTCTTGTTGAACATGTTGTTGCAGCCATTGCAAGTTATTACATAAACTTCATTGATCAGTGTTTATTTAGCAGAATGGACTTTGATTTGGTTTACCAAATATATTTATGCATTATTTAGTTCTCTGGGTACCCAGTGTCACTGCTCGGGGAAGATGGAAAGAGTTTGGGCTGGAAATATGATGTCCATATTGAAGAATTCTACAAGTTTTCATTAGAATTAATGACGGCAAGTGGCTCT
Organism: Xiphias gladius; assembly: GCF_016859285.1. Taxonomy (NCBI): domain Eukaryota; kingdom Metazoa; phylum Chordata; class Actinopteri; order Istiophoriformes; family Xiphiidae; genus Xiphias; species Xiphias gladius. The sequence goes on along the minus strand of NC_053405.1, from coordinate 25,413,204 downwards.
ATTTATTGAATCAATATTTAATTAAAAGGTATTGATGTCTGGAGACGTATGACAACCTGACAATAGATCATCTAAACAGACCAATGAAAATGACTCAGTAGGTAAACATAATAAGCCTTGCATAGATACTAGGCCTCTTATAAGGGAACAGAGGATGTTTGATAATGCTTTTAGATGGCACAATAACTACCTTGGTTGTGTAAGATGTAATAAGGTATTTTTACATGTTTATGTTATTCTCAAAGTAGGTGTATCTGAACAATAAAAATTGTAGTATTGTGTTGGTCCATAGTCCAACTACAGTGTTAAATTTCAGATTGTTGGCCTTGTGGTGTGAAAAGTATTGTTGAACTCTGCTGATTGGGCAGCCTGGGATGTCAGGATGTGAGGCGGAAGCTTTGTTATCATTTCAGATGAATGTGCAAACAGTTCATTTGGGGGATGGTGAACTAAGGTTGAAAATAATTTGATCCAGTTTCCCCCAGGAAATTGTTTAGTCAGAGTGGTAAACCGCCCACATCTCGACCCATTCTGTCTCATGATCAATTTAATTAATAGATGGCAGCCTTAACAATAATCACACTTACATATTTTATGTTTGCTGTTTTAAAATGCACCTCTCCCTGAAGCCAGAGATGATTAGATTGGTGTATCATATTCAACAGACTGTACTGGACACTTTTAGCACCTGTTTGTAATTTCTGTAATGAGATTTACTCATAGGCCCTGTGTATTTGCAGAGAGCTTCATAAATTTGCTTTATTAAACCCACAACTGCTAATTTGAGCTGAGTGTGTAATGCAATTATGATTTTTATCTGCTGTATTCAACAGTGCGAACATGAGAAGATCTGATAATACTACATGTAGTACAACATACTATATGTCTGGAAGACTGGAAATGAAAGTGGTGTCCTGTTTTTTTTTTTGAGAGGATGCTGTTTAAATTTCTCCAGTCTACAGCTGCCCTTTGCCTTGTGAGAATGGAATCTAATTTAAACATTAAAACATCAGGTTGGTCTCTCTCAAGCCCTCTGGCCTCAAACTGCAGATATATGACTTCTATCTCTTTTCCCGAGGCAATTACAAACACCACAAGAGCCATATATTTCCAGAATGGTGTCACACATTGGTGGATATGTCACTGTGCTCTGACTGCATATTCAATTGCTATTGCTTTTAGTAACATCAAATGCCTCATTAGACTGCATGAGGACTGAAATGGCTTTCTGAGTGCTTTATGTGTGCATGAGAAACTCAGTCTTTGTTGAGTTTGAAAGCATGTTCATCCATTATTCAGAGGTATTGGTAAATGGACGTGTCCTAGTAAGAGTTCATTTTGCAATTTTTCTACAGGTGCAGTCCATGTGACACATTGTGAAAAGCAATAAACCTTGATACTTAATAATTTTTAATACAATCACAGTAACTCTGCAAATTTTATATCATGTCTATTTTTGTTGCTATCTGATTCTGATGAGTCTACTGTATATGGGTAAGTTTAATGTCATGTTGCCAGACAAAGAAACACTCTAAAATAACTGAATAAGCAGAAAGATCCTTCAAAATCTATAACTTCCTTGGCTCACTAATTAGCTGTCAGCAGTTTAAGGCCATACTAGTAGCTCTGTAACGCTCTCAGCATGCTAACATGCTCACAGTCTCAAAGCAAAAGCACTGATGTTAAGCAGTTGTAATGGTTACCATATTCACCATCTTAGATTAGCATGCTAACATTTACTAATTAGCCTTAATACAAAGTACAACCGAGGCTGATCTGATTGTCACTAGTTTTGCAGTTATTTGGACAAATTAAACATTAGACCATTATGGTACCGGAGGAAAAATCAGGGGATCACCATTCATTAGGATAAATCTTCTGGGAACCATGAATGTCTGTAGGTGGGACAGATGTCTATGATAAAACAGGATTCATTTGTTTGAAATTTGTGTAGCTAGCTTTCATTTAAGAAGTTACAATAAGTCAGGGACTGTTTTTCATGTTAAACTTAATAAGTGTTGGTGTTTTTATCTTGTCTTCTGGTGTTTTTATCCTGTCTTAAACTGACATATAACATGTCAGTTATATGTCAACACATATAACTGTCACACTCACACAAGTGTTCTCAACTGTGGCTGATAAGACCTCAGCTTCTAACAGGTGCAGGGAGATGTCAATCAAGCACAGTCTGTACACACCCACACAGTCCTGAGGAGAGGTCTAATCAGGCATATTAAGAGAAAACGCCTGTGTGGGTGGACTGGAGCTTTATCATGTACATGAGGTATTACCTTCTTTTATTAAAACTGAACATGCACATGAAAAATGTGCTGAAAGGCTGTTGAAACAATGGTTATACTGAATGTTCTGTAACATAGCTACAATTGGTTAAAAAACGTGACCTTATCAACCAAATGTAGCCCGGTTTTTCAGTATCACAGTATGCTGTTTTTGCAGTTAGTATACAAGAAATCAACATACAATACCAGTTTACTATATTACCAAGAGGAAATGATACAATACGTGCATATCAGATGTCAAACTGTATATTATCCAAGAAAAAGCAAAATGTTTCTCTAAAGATAAGAAAGATAAGATTTATTTAGTTGTTTTTCAAGATGTTGATGTTTCCGTCCCACCAGCATTATTAATTTATGAGTAGCTCCTCTAGTTCCTCTGTGTGTTGCATTTTTTTGACAATATTGTACATGAATAGTACTTTCAAAGGTTAAGCTTTTTTTTTTTTTTTTTTATCATGCAATACTGACTTTTTTGAGTATACTTAAGATGGTAGCATGGTATAATTTATACCCAGGCAAGAGAGAGCTAAGCCTAACTAAAGTATGTACTTCCATCATTCTAACTGCTACAGTTTCATGAAACATGGATCGGTTACAAGCAAAGAGGGAGGATGTTATAGTTAAATTCTAGATAGACAACATGCAGGCAAAGCTGGTTAGTTCTTGTTTTTATTCACAAAAATACATACCAGTAAAGCATGTAGCAGCAACATATTTGGACCAGTTAGCTGTTTGCTGCACATTTAATTGTAGGTGTATGATGGGGAAGTTTGCCTGAAGCAGCTTCATGTGTAATAGCTTGAATCCAGAGAGCTCATTTTGGCTAGGTTTTGGGATTTGGTAATATGAAAAGTGCAAGACCTTGACTTTTACTCTTGTAGAATGTATAGTCCATATGGGAGCACTACAACTTTTAGACTTTTTGCTTTCAAATGAGGGGTATGACAGGGCATCTGGAATTTACATTATCCTGTTGCTTAGTGGCCAGCATCAGAAGATTGGTTGTACCTCTGACTACCTTTTGTGGGTGATTTGTGTCAACTAGAATTTTTTTTTCTAACACATTATTTGGTCAAGTGATTAAAATCAAATGCAGCTACTCTCTTAACACCCCTGTTCAATTAAGATTTTAAATAATGCATAAAAGTAAGATTGAAACTAGAAAGTTTCATTTCAGAAAGAGTTTTCAGTCATCTTAGTGTGACAGTTTCTTTTGATTTGTTAATGCATGCGTAATTCGTTAACTTAGACTGAAGGAAACTGATTTGAAGGCCATCTGCTGTTTGGCATTCTCCTGTTGTGTTCTGTATGCCAGCTGCTGTGACTATGAATAAGCAAGTACACAGATTTAAGACTCAATATCTCTCCCACTGGTCTGTATCTTCTCCAGATCTCTGTGCTGTCCTTCCTCAGCAAGGATGATCATAAATAACCACTTATTTTTCTCCTTTCCTTCACTCATTGATAAATATTAGATATCTGCCTCTCTCCAGCACGCCAAGCTCTCATCCCGGTGTCGTGCAAAAGCAAGGCATGACGTGCACTGTTTTATTTTTATCCATCTCCTTCTGAGTGGGAGCCAGGCCCATGCAGAAAGCACTGCCATGCTCTGATTGGCTGCCAAGTCCTCAAGGGTGTCCATGGTGCCCACCACCTGGATGGACAACTTAAACTCAAACTTAGTTTATTATTCAGATTTATAAAGCTCAGCAAGAAGTGGTAGCTGGATGGTTGTTGTACTATGTTTGTGTGCATTTTCTTGTCCATAGATTTATAGCGAGAATGTTCACATATAACTTGTAATTATAATTATAACTTATAATGAATATTTAATTTACAGCAAAAGCTATAATAGCTTTTTAGTCCATTTAGTCCAAATGCATAACTGCAAATGTTTGCAGAACTATTTTTTTAATTCGAAAGGAACTTTCCCTTCTTAAACTTTGCTTGGAAAAAGTTTTTTTTAAGTTATTGTTAATTTCAGTCTCTGCTGTTCAACACATATTTGCACACACACACATGATATAAATATTCTGTTAATGCTGAAAAAGACCAAGGTCATGATTTTGTCATCAAAGGTGTATGAATTATTTGTATTTAAAAGGACACTCATTTCAGTCACATCCATTCAATACAGTCATTTACAGTGCCGATGATGTCTCATAGGGATTTATTGATTTTTTTCTAGCATATTTTTTACTCATTTGTTTTTTTTTAGTTTTTTTTTTAAGCAAATCCTTAACTTAACCTAGATTCCCTCCTTAAGTCATTTTATGGTTGCATAGTTTACAAATGGCAGGAGGAGGCAGAGCCTAATGTGAACCGAACTGTGAAGGACCTTACATGTGCTGTAAAATTGTATTCTGAGCTATTAAGAGATTCCTTGATGAGGTGTCTGCTGACTTTGCTCAGCGGAGTCCTGGTGGTGAAAGTGCAGGTTGTGCAGCAGCAGGTGCACATTTCTTTCCATTAATTAGCCCCCTTGTTGTTAACTCATTCCGCAAAGTCTTTGAAGCTTCACATTGAGTAGAGACTTCATTAAATCCAAGACTGTAATTGGAAACCTACTAGGCAGGAATCCCCCATGTTACTATTTGTTAAGGTATCCATAGTTTGGCTACATAATGGAGAGCTTACTTAGTGTCATAGTTTATCATCATCAGGGATAGCGTTATTGGTTGTTATATGTTGAAATCCTGAAATGTGTAGAGACGTGCGGGGTCTAAATGATATAGACTGTTTTCAGTCTACAGTCTAGTTTAAGAATATAGTAAAGTAGCGCTTGTCAGTCACAACAGCTCCTGGAGCTCGGTATTTTCTTTTGATTTGGGCATTTTGTTCACCATTGCACACCATTTTGTTCAATAAAAAGTTATTGAATGGGGGGAAATATAGCTCTCCAAGCTATCAAGCTTGCTAATGGTCAGTTACCAAGTTCGTTAGTCTGTTAGCTTACCTTAGTTATAAACGAGGACAATAACTTCACGCAGTTTATTAAAAAAGACGTATTTGTACCATCCACGACTGCAGTCTCAACTGTCTGCAAACCATTGCTCTTTTGTGGAACAGTTTGATGTTCAGATTACGTTACACCATTCATCGCCGGGCAAGTGTTGGAATTAGCCCCATAGGCCGTTGCTCTTTCAAAATGAACAGCTTTAATGGGAATTTGGCCGTATATGTGAGCACAGAGATTAGGAGAGAACAGATAAAGGGTGGTCCAGCCATATACTAGGTTTTGACCCCTTGTTACTCCAGTGGAGGAGATTAAATAAAAGTGGATGGTGCAGTATAGCTAATTAGCTACGATTGACTCCACAATTCTAGTCAGAACTGTCAAGATGGCTTGTTGTTGGTCAATGGTGCAAGACTTCAAATATTTGACAGTGAACCTATGTTATGAACTGGAGCCATGCGGTTTAAAGGATAAGGGAATTCCTTACTCCTTTGAGAATCACCACCTTAAAAGTAGTGGAGGAGTTTATGTGTCCCAGTGATCTTGGGAGCCGTGTTGTCCGAGGCATCAGCCCCTGGTAGGATCTCCCAAGGCGAATTGTTCCCAGGGGAGAGGCCAGACCAAGAGCGATTCATGACAATCAGATGAAAGGCAAACTTCAGGACTGCATCACCTCGCTCAGATTAGGGAAACTGGGGCACCCTACTGGAGCCAGATCTGGGAGGGGAGCTTGCCATTAAGCATCTGGTGACCGTGCCCGGGCTGATGGGGTCTGGTCGTGCACAGCCCGAAGAGATTATATAGAGCATCCACCCTGTGGGCTCACCAACTGCAGGTGTAGGCCTCGGAGTTGGGGTGCATTGTGAGTCGGCGGGCTGGGTCAGGGGCCTGGACATGCTGATCCCTGGCATCGCAGATTAGCTGTAGGGACATGGAATGTGACCTCCCTGGGGGGAAAAGGAGCTGGAGTTGGTGCGGGAGGTGGAGCGGTACCAACTAAATGTATTTTTTTGGAGTTGCTCAGGGTGAGAGGTGCTGGGTGAGTGTGGGGATACTCATGAGCCCCTGGCTGAGCGATACTGTGTTGGAGTTCTCCCTGGAGAGTGAGAGGGTCACCTCAATACAAATACAAGTTGCTAAGAGGAAGGCTCTGACTGTTGCTTATATACCCAACAGCAGTTCAGAGTATGCGGCCTTCTTTGAGTCTGTGGGTGGGGTCTTTGAAAAGGCACTACCTAGGGACAGATTGGGGACAAAAGCAGGGCTTGGCCTACCTAGGCTGTTTTCAGCGGGGGAGGAGTTTGAAGACTCTGGGGAAGCCTCACTTACATCTCTGGGGTAGTTAAGAAGTTCGTCAATGGCAAGGTGCTAGGAGTGAATGAGATTCGCCCTGAGATTCTGAAGGCGCTGGACATTGTTGGGCTGTCTTAGCTGACAGGCCTCTTCATTGTTGCGTTGAGGTTGGGGACAGTGCGTGTGGACTGGCAGACCGGGGTGGTGGGTCCCATTTTTAAAAAGGGAGACCAGAGGGTGGGCTCGAATTATCGTGCTTTCACACTGCTCAGCCTCCCTGGCAACGCTTATGCCAGGGTGCTGGAAAGGAGGCTCAGGCCTGTTGTCGAACCTCAGATTCAGGAGGAGCAATGCGGATTCTGCCCTGGCTGTGGAAGAGCAGACCAACTCTTTATCCTGGCAGGGCTACTTGAGGGATCGTGAGAGTTTGCCCATCCATTCTACATGTGCTTTGCGGACTTGGAGAAGGCCTATGACCGGGTCCCTTGGGCGATCTTGTAGGGGGTACTGTGGAAACATTGGGTTCCGGGGCCCTTGCTACGAGCCATTTGGTTTCTATGTAACCGGAGTGATAGGTGTGTCTGTATCCTCTGCAGGAAGTGAAAGACGTTTTCAGTGGTTGTTCGCCTGAATGTCCGGTTTGGGGGGCCTCAGACTTGCGTTTCTTCTATTTTCAGATGACATGGTTTTGTTGGCTTCATCAGACAGTGACCAGTGACAAAAAAATCACAACAATTTTTTTCAACTGTTCCAAAAGAAGAGAATGTAGGCTTGCAGCGAAAGCAAGTAAAATTAAAAGTCAATCATGTTGTTAAAGGCATTGCTCTTAATCAAGACATTATTAAGAAATCATAACAAAAAATGCAGAGTCCTGTCCCTCCACCGTCCAGACAGGCACTAATTAAGGTAACACAAGAGCATATTCATTTTGAGGTCTCCCTTTGAGACCAGTAGCAGATTGGGACTTGAATGAGCTCCAGTTAAAACAAGCCCACTCTGTCTGTATTAATGCAGGTTAGCTTGGCTGGTGAGAGCCACATGGAGGCGGTTAAGGTGAATCAGGCTGCTTTTGTCAGAGGATATGTTGTGAATGGCAGACAGCTTTCTCCTGTTATTAAGGTGGCTATTTGCACAAGAGGAACCTGTATACTTTATCCATTTTAATTAGATTGTGATGGTAATCAATAGGTGGCAGACGGTGAAGAAAAAGCTACACTGAATAGCCTAAATGTCAAGATGAAATATTTACACAGACAAACTGGAATTGGTGGGAGAATTCATCAAACACAAACTACGCTCTAACAATAAATGTCACATATTTGCTTTCACACAGAAGGGAATGCCATGTTTTATGTTTTTTAGTTTAATACCGAAACAGGAGACCTCTTTTACCTACCTTTTTTCATATTTGTGTTTAGCACTCACAGATCCCCTCATGTCATTTCTAGGACATATCTAAACATTCTCATTGAAAAGATGGCATTAGTCTGTTTTAACTCTTGTTTCCCAATACATGATTAATTTTGTTTAAGGTTTGTTACTGGCTTTTAGCCAGGCAGTTTTATTTTTTTTTCTATCTAAATTTTTTATTTCATACAACATGGGTTCATAGATCCGTACAGTACAGAATACTACATGTTACCCACCAACATTAACCCTAAACTAACCCACATAGATAACCAATTCACAATTCACAAGCAGGATACAGACAGCTATTAAATAATGATAATGATGATAATAAATAAATAAACCTTTATCCTATGTATTCTACATAAGTAAATAAATAATGGGAGACATGGGACATTAGCAAAGTTCTTATTACAGTCTGTTACTTATACATGTGGCAGAATGACAGCCAGACAGTTTAAATTATAGATGAACTTCTTAAAGTTCAATGTTACACTTTCTTTTGAAATGTTATAATATACAGTTTTCTGTAAACCCATTGCCCTGCAAGAACACACTTGTGTTACGATCTGAATGAAAAGAGGTTGTTGCCAAGTTATCTATACCGCTGCTTTTACTGCTTTTACTTTTATGTCTGACTAAAGCGACTAATTATTTGAATCTCATCATAATGTCTAAAATAGCACTGAACGTTAATGGCAAAGAGGGTGGAAATATTATGAGGAGGAAACACATAAAATGCTGAGCTAATTCTGAAACATAATCACTTCATTTTAGCCTTACAGATAATTCACTAAATTATTGCAGCTTCCTGCTTCCACCCCAGTAATTAAATTCACACAAAAAGACCTGGAGTTATATCTGAAGATATTGAGAAAAAATCAAATAACACACTCAGTTCAGTCTTTTAAGAATTAGGTGACTACTGTAGGTTGGATCAGGACATGTTTTGTTTCCCTGTAGTGCTTTGGTGTGACGTTTTGATCATGTACTTCAATGTCCATTGTTACATTGTTTTGCACATACATCCAAGCAAAATCCAAGTGTGCTGTGATACATCTCCCACTCTGGAGAAGAAAGTTCGTGTCTCCTTAGATTTTGTTCATATTGCTCTCTCCCAGATACTACTTGAGTTGGAGAAAGAAAAAGGGTGTGCTGTCTGTCCCTGAGTTTTGAAGCTTTCAGTAGTGAATGACAAGCACAGAGAGTGCTGTGTCATGTTGCTTAGTGGTCGAAGACGATGAGTCAGCAGCGAGGATGTTGGATCAGACTCTCCATCCTAATGTTCTGCTCTCTCATAACTACTGGTGTGAAGGCATTCTCTGCATAACAAATACTCAGGGTGAAAAATAGTAACTAAACCACGCACCGTAAAGTCAATATTGTTTTTCATTATATAGTTCTGCAACTAGTGATGATTTTCATCGATTGATCTCTAAAAAGAGTGTCCAAAAAGTAGTGACAAATGCCCATTATAGATAACAAGAACCCAAGGTGATTGCTTGATTGAAAATTGCTTGTTTTGTGCAACCAACAGTCCAAAATTCAAAGGTATTCAATTTCAAGTGATATAAAACAAGGTAAAGCAGCAATCTCTCACATTGGAGAAGCTTGAAACAGGGAATTTTTGCCATCTTTGCATGATAAATAACTTAAATGATTAACATATTATCAAAACTGACCCTTCGCTAAGCCATGTCCCACTAGGTTATGTAGAATTACCACTCAAAATTTGGGATCATTTCTATAACAATGGGTCATTGATTTCAGACAGAGGTAGAAAAAAGCAGGCTTCTCTTTTTAAGTGACAGAGCACTATTGTTGTATTGTAGGGTAGAGCTAGTTAGCCCTGGTACAACAGAACAGCATTTTTACCTAATATCAGACTGTTTCTTTCTAACATAAAACTACACAGATGTGCACTATAGGAGTTTTTTGGACATACAACGCAAAGATTAGTTTTATGCTTTATTGTTAGTATTTTCAAACAACAATTTAGCTAAGTTTAACCAAGTCATCCTGTCAGCAGGGCAGAGGTGATACTGTTACCCTAAAATTTCATAAAGCATTTGGTTGAACAACAGTGGATGTTTCATTCCTGAATGGGGGTTTATCTGATGTAACCTGTAACCCCACATAGCAATGTAGTTCACTAATGATATTCTAACTTTAGAGCTTGGAAGTGCCACTAGGTCACTGTAGGTAACTAGTTAGCCAGGCATACTAGTGTTAGCGGATTACATTAGAGCGGATAAACACACTATTTAATCAATTTCTTACACTTTTGCTCTTGTGTTTTCGGTGTAGAAAAAAATTAATTAAACATAACATTTATAGACGAATAATGGTGGAGTTTTAATTTCAAATAGACCATGAGTGAATTAGTAAAGTGTGTTAAATTCACTGGTATCTGTCTACAGTAGGACAGCTCTGGAGCAAAGTAAGATAGATGATGTACTGATAGATTAGCATAAGGTCATTAGCATAATCAGTAGCTGCGCATCAGATCCTACCTTGCAAATATGGAAACCAAGTGAGGGCACAGATACATGTAATTACTCTGTCTGATTAAAACTCTTTATGTTAACAATTGCAACTCCGTGCCCATTTGGTGAACTGTGATTTTAAGACAGAATATGTGTATTATGAGTTAGCCTCTTCCTGCAAATTTTGAATGCTCAGTTACAGCACATTTCTTTGACATGAATAATGCAATTAAAATTTCACAAATATTTAAGAGCAACAAATATGAAATGGCAGCAGCACAAAAAGATGTCTGCATGTTGCACCAGGGTATAGATAAGTTAGGTCTATTAGTCGAGATTCAATACGATGAAATGTGGTAGTCAGCAATATACAGTGTCTGTCCATTGTTGACTCACTGATTGGACCCAACTGTAGCACTTTGGATCTGTTCCACTGGAGTTAGAGGGATATAATATACCGGCTCTCAGCCAACCATCTCCACTGCTGCTAAATGGATATACAAAGTGGATGTGATTGATTCCTGCTGACCTCCCCATTTGCTTTACATCAATCCCCCTCATTAATAAAGTCACGGAGGGAAAAAAATCAGAAAACCATATATGCCATCTATCAATAAGTCAACCATGTCTAGCCAGCCTTTTTTTCATTAAGTGATTAATATAGTATAATATACCTTATGCTACTAAAATGATGAATCGATTGTTGAATTGATATGAAATTAGGTGGCTGTGTTCCAGTCATTTGTCAGTCACATACCATAATACGCCTCCATAATGATTCTTGGCAGTTAAGTATAATTCTTCCACAGAGAAATGCATCAGATTTGATGGCTTGGTACATTTAGGTACACATGATCTAACATTGTAGGTACCAGATTAATGGCAATGAATTATCTGAGCAAAAACATTAAAAACAAGGTCAACAAAGTTAAAATTTGGAAAAAATCATTCTTACCGATTAATCATTAACAGTTTAGCACTCAAAAACTCACAAAAAGATGATCTAATTCATCAGAACTATGGGTGTGATTTAATCAGATTTGATTGACATTATTGGGAACATAAATATAAGCAACCCCACAATGGTCATAACATTTTAATTCAATGTTGCTAAACTCTGATTGGTTCACAGAAATACATGACATAGTGTTTTTTTCCAGCTGTGCCCCGTCCACTTCAAACGAGTGAGAAAAGCGAGGATGGAAACATAAATACACAAATGTCTTGTGAAATAACAAAATTGTCCTAATTTTTGTGTTTACATGTAAGACCCCATCAACACTAGTAAGAAGATGATTGAGAAAATTGATTTCCAGTGCCTTTTAAAAGCAACCAGATGTGATTTTGTTAGATTTAATTGATTGGTCTACTGTTTTCGAATCCTGTTCTTTCCTGTAATTGAGTGCTGTATTTGTGCACATGTAAATGTCAGCAAAACCTGTTGAAAGCTCTCAGATGACCTTCCTTCAACTGGAGTGGTTGACTTTTCACTCACGTTTCATATCTTTCTGGTCTTTGGATCTCATCTCTGTATTCACTCCATTTGATATATTAAATGGGAAATATCGGTGTTTTGGGAACACATGCTGGTTGCAGCAACAGCTATGTAATTACATCTGAACCTGATGTCACTGCTGGTCACCCCCATACACACTAATGAGCTCCCTGGGTAGCAGTGACAGCCATAGCAGAAACCATAACCACCAATCCCGCTGTTAGGTTTATTGAGTGTCTGAATGCAGGAATATGAGGCCTCTTGTCTCTCATTTATTAGATTCTGTTTTTTTTCTTCTCTTGCAGTTGGAAAGACGTCTCTGATCACACGGTTCATGTATGACAGCTTTGACAACACATATCAGGTAGGTGCTACTGCAGGCACAGAGTGAATATTTTGTCTCTAATGATCAATTTTGTTTGTATTGATCAGTCACGCTGTGCTCTTTGCCTTTCATTTGACAGTGAAACATACAGCTGTAAAAAAAAAAAAAGAAAGAAATAAACACCTATACAAACAAGGCCCAAGTGAAATTCATTAATAGCATAATAATCAAGGAAATTAATTCTCAAGAAATAACTATTGGGTGTGTGTGCGTGTGTGTGTTTGTGTGTGTTGTGTGTGTAAAACAAGGAAGTTAAAGCCAACATGGATATTAAAACAGACACGTCTGCACTGAACCACATCAAGAGCACTGTGGGCCCTCGGGCAATCGCTATTTCTAACCCTGTTCTCCAAAGCAGCCTAATCTCACACGTCATCCTAAAAACAGAATATTGCTTATGCTGCTACAAACCTCTCTGCAAGCATCTGCAGACATGCAAAAGACCCTTAAATAAAACCTGTGGTATTATTGCTTTTTAAGCAAAAAGTATCTACTTCTGTAGTAATAAAAAAGGAATTAAAAATAAATACCAAAAAGCTATTCCGCCATCCTTACCATATTGCGTAGAGTGTGTATGTGTGTGTCTTTTAGCACACTCAGGCTCTTTATCGAGGGAGTGTACAGTATTATGAGCCTGTGCAATGTGTGCAAAACCATAAGAAGATTAGCCCTAGAAACACTGTAATACCATCAGTATATAAGAAGACTGAAGGTGAGGAAAACCTAAGAGGTAACTTTTGTTTTGCTAAACTTCAAGTAAGAAATACAGCATCATTTGTCACTGAATATCAGTTATCATCTACTGATAATAGTGCTGGTATACTTAATACTAACTTTTAAGTGCACAACTCAATGTAGGTATTGTATGTATTGTTAGGATTTCCAGAAGTAAGGCTGCAACTAATGATTATTTTAATAATCGGTTAATCTGACAATTAATCTGACTTGATTAATTGTTTGGTCTATAAAACATCCAAAAAACAGCGAAAAATGCTTGTAAAACTTTTGTAAAGTTCAAGGTGAAGCCAGAAGAGATCTGTCGTTTCACATTGCTCTACAGTTTAAATTTCAGCAGCATTTTAATTGCTAATAGCTTGAAGTTTTGCATATTGTTTGTTGCTGGAGACTTGGTGAAATATGTGCAAAATACTCTTCTCTACAAGGATACAGTATATAATGGCAGTGCATAGTGTGGTGAAAAGTGACATATTGTATTTGGGTTGATGAGTCCATAGAAACTTTTTTTTTTTGGCAACGAAAGATGTCTATTTAACCAAAACCTGAGCCTCACCTGAAGCAACTATGCAGTATCTCTATTTTAATTTAAGCAGTTGTTTATTTAAAAACAACTTGAATTGGAAGAATTTTTTCCATCAAGTATAAAATTGGCCAGCAGGCCCTCTAGAAGGCCAGCAGAGTTAATAATGTCTTCCTCCTGGTCCTAAGACTGCAGACCTGCAGCCTCATTCCCATAAAATCAAATGTTAATCTGGCCCTGCCTTTAAATCATTTGAAGTGGTCTCTAAAGATCACCTTAGTTCTCTTGAGCTGTGCCTCCTTTTTCCTCACTGCTTCCATCTAACTTGACTTTGATCTGCACTATACTATAATCACTTATAATTAAAACTGGCTCTCTATCACCAAGATTAGAAGTTTATTAAAGTAATAGTATTACACTTCTTCCAGAAAGCTTGTTTGCTTTCTGGTGTTGAGTCAGTTGAGAAGATAAATAACATTCTCATTTTTCCATGAAGTATAAGGCTACCACCAGCAGCTGATTCATGCAGCTGAGCACAAAAACTGTAAAAAAAAAGGGGGTAGTAACGACAATTTGCAGGTTTATGGACTGTTACTTGCTTATGACTAGTAAGTTCCTGAAGTCTTCACTGGTTATCAACAAATAGTCCAGCACATAGCCCACAGCCAAGTAGACAGGTGACCTGTCCAGGGTGTACCTCGCCCAGTGTCAGCTGGGATTGGCACTGATCCCAAATAAGCATATTTCCCAAAATGTCAAACTTTTAAGAGAGTTGCACAGTATGGGGAGGACAAAGTCTGGTACACAGACTGAGGGATGGACATGGTAAAAATATTGTTCAGCTTGTACTGAGTTAGTTTTTATAATATTATCAGTGTTGCTACAAAGACCTGTTTTCTTTGGCCTTACTGCATCCTGCTAACCCCCCAAAAAGGAAAAAAAAAAAGTCTCTATTCTTTAGAGATCACACAAGTACTGTGCTGTATTGAAATGAGTTTTGGATGATTTTTTTGTGTGTGGATTAAATTGTATGTGCTATGATGCTGTGCTCTCACAGTTGTTGCTGCATCGTCTTATATTTCTACATTCATAAGTCATGAAATACTACAGAGCCAGACATTTCACACTGACTGACCGGACTCGTGTCTTATGTCTTGTTGCTGAAACTCCATGATGTGCAGAGATATTTTTTTTAAACACATCACTCTCACAAATTGGCATGGAACAGGTTTTCAATTCATTACTTGATTTCAGAGATGTTCAAACTGTGAGGTGTGCCCTCCCAGGGGGGCATGGGAGAGTTGAAGTTGGGATGCAGTCATTCTGAGTAGTAGGGGAGAACATGGTTTTGGAGGCACCAGCCTCATAGTGATGAGGCCTGAAAAGACAGAGAGCTCGCCTCACCCTCAGTTTTTCAGCCATGTCCTACAATTTTTAGTGGGCAGGCAGCAAGCTAGGCAGACAGGTGCCAGACAGATAGCATCTGCTTATTTAATAATGTCCCCATGTGCTGTTTAATGTCAGTCTCTGCCCCACACTCCTGTAATGGCTTGTGCCTCAAATGATAACAGCAGCCAGGGAGGACTGTGAAAATCAGATGGTTATTTTATTTGTGTGTAAAAGAGAGCCATTTGAATCCACTCTTTAAAAGTGAGTCGACAAAACAGCCCCTTCATTCCCTTCTGAGAGTCACCTTGTTTTTTGTTTTTTGTTCATATATTTTTTCATCATAGATTAATGATTTTGTTGTGGGTGCCATAACCTCCACTTTGCAGCCATAGATCAAAGCCAAAGCTCAGTCTCTCCTAAGTGTGTGTGTTTTACCGTGTGTGTGTGTGTGTGTGTGTGTGTGTGTGTGTGTGTGTGTGTGTGTGTGTGTGTGTGTGTGTGTGTGTGTGTTTGCATGCTGTTCCTGTGTCTTTTTCACACTGGCTCAGTGACAGTTAGCGCTGTATGTGATTTTGCAGTCTTTTTCTAGCTCAACTCCCGAGACCTTTGAGTATTAATTAAAATGCTGCATGCATTAGCTCAGTTTGAGTGTTTTTGCCGCTGCTTTGAGGGGAGGCTGGATTTGCCCGGCGAGGGTATGAATGTTAGCCTGCAGGAGACGTGTCTTGATGTGAAGATTTATGAAGTCATTCCGGCTTACATATCACCACATTTTTGTTTTCATGCAAGCCAAGTTTTTAGATTTGAGCAAATCCAGTTCAATCCTTCGAAGGAAGAGTAGCAGTATACTTAAAGAACCAGGGCCATCAGAAAGATGAAACTGAGCATGGTAGCGGCTTTAGTCAGCAGGAGGATGTGAGCGAAGCCAGCCATATTTGCTGCCTCTAAAGCAGCAGACTCCCATCAAGCAGCCACCCAGCCGAAAGAGACACAGGCAGGCATCTTCACTGCCTGGCAGCACACGCTTAAGGGCTCAGAGACCTCCAGAGACAGAATGCTTTTGTCAACTGTGGTGGAGCTGTCAGTCAGGCCTGGCCACCAGGCTGTGACTGCATCTGCCTGCTCTGCCCAAATACTCGGATATTTAGTGTAGCAACTGGTGAATCTGATTTATTGGACACTTCAGGAATATATAAGATATCACGCTTGGTGACCATTTGAAGCAGAGGATAACCCATTAAATGTGTAAAATTTTACTTACTACCATTGTGGTGCTTTTTATGTATTTCAGCTAATTTTTTTCATTATACTACATTTGAAATTGGTGTAGTTTACAAATCATTTTCCAAATGATCTATCTAATATTTATAATCCTATTTGAGAAGACAGGATAGAGCTAAAACAATAACTAGATTGGAAAATTAATCAGCAACTATTTTGATAATCAATTAACTGTTGAAGTTTTTTTTTTTTAACAAAACAAATAATTTGAAGATCTTATCTTGGACTCTAGGAAATTGTGGCAGGCATTTTTTTTTTATTTGTGAAATGGTTTATCAAAAATTTCTCAACACATAATCAAAAATTAAAAATAATAATTAGTTGCAGCTCTAATCTTCTGTTACCACTTTCAGCTCTCTTTCAACCAGCCACACTAGATTCTCGTTGCTGCTTCAGTGGCCCAATCTGTTATCAGGGTTGGTTTAATCTTAATGTTGTATTGTGGTAAAAATCTACCCATACTGCTTTGTGATGCGAGTAATGTGAATTGAATAGACCAATCATGAATGCACTGGCACTACCCATGGTTAAAAATTCAGCATGCTATAACTCGTGATGGAAGCAGTGGTGTTGGAAGAAATATTCAGATTCTCTGCTTACATAAAAGCAGAAATACCACAATGGAAAAATAGTCAAAAATATCACAAGATAAATTCTTGTGTTCATTTATTAAGTTATATGCAGTGATTCAACCCAAATGTGGCATTTTTGTTTGGTCACAAGACCAACATCTTGTTTGTGCAAACACTCCAAATATAATTTAATTTGAATTATCCTGCAGGCCTTATGCTCCATGACCTCTGCCAGTCAGCAGTGGTGAGTCAACAGTGGTCCGAGGAGGGACAAACCATGAACTGGCACGTCAACAATGCGTGACGGCAACAGAGGTTGTCCCATCCGGTCTGAACTGACAGAAGGGCTACTGTGGCACAAGTTGCAGAAAATATTAATGATGGTTATGGGAAGAATATGTCACCACACACAGTGCATCCCACCCTGCTGCGTATTGGGTTGCGTAGCCACAGTGTAGCTAGCACCTGCTAGCCTTGTGGCACTTGTGTCAGGTGAAACGTGGAATTGAGCCTTCAGGCACTTTTTCTTGACTTCTCCTTGATCTGCGGTGGCTTGATCGTACCTTTATTAGTACGTCGTTATGGAAAAAACGCGTCTGCCAAATGATTAAATGTAAATGTAAATGCGAAAGGGGTTGCTCGTAGTGATGAACCCACAGAGAATCATCACCCAACTGAGCATTTTCCCTCAGCTCTATGGGCTGTTTGTCAGTTTTCAGGTCATTGTTTTGATTTCTGTATTGTTTTGATTGAAACTCACTCTTCTCATCACTAGTTTTTTAGCTGCTTACAGTGAATAAGCTCTAAAGACCCACTGTTTACTGCCTGCCCAATACCTAATGGGACACAGACACAGTTAGGGACTAGCTGGTGCACACAGTGTAGCATTTAGCAGCTAAAGAGTTGGTGTAGTCCAAATGAATGCTAATGTTATTCCTAACATAACTTATCTTCTATGGCCAAATAGAGAGTACAATTCAAGAATGTGGTTTGTGCTGTAAAACTCTGATGTCTTCACATATCAAAAATTCAAGTCAAAATCCACTTATTTAATGATGATTTCATTTGTGAAAAAATATCTTAAGACAGTTATATTCAAGTTAAAAATAAATTTAAAATGTAAAATCAGTGAAATCCTTAATATCAGTTAAAAGCGTTTTTTTGCTCTAGTCACTGGCAGAATGGGCATGAAAGTCGTGGTCTGTCTTCTAACGATGTGTGCTAGTTAAACATTTAAAAGAAATATTAATAATTTCTGATGATCTAATCTGTTCGTGTATAGCCATCTGTGTGGGATTCTATAATTAAAACTGGGGCCAGAGAGAGCCTTCAGCACCTCTGCCAGACAACACCTCTGTGCTTTTAAATTCATTCAAGATATTTTGTCAGTAATGTAACTTCAAATCAGTGAATCTAATTTTTAGTGTTTTCTCAGTTTACCCAAATGTTTAATTTCAGTTGGCTGCTGATGTGTGACAGTTTAGTGAAATTAGTCCTGTCAGCCTCTAGCACACAGTGATCTTTTTAGTCAGAATTTAAATTTGGTGAACAGAAGACATAAAGTTGTTAAATACTTAAATACTTGCTTAAATTGTGCCAGAATAAATAGGAGATTTATTTTGGAAGTTTGTGTAGTCTACCTGTCTGTTTTGGGGCTGACACAACCAAAAAGTATGGTTTTTATTTCATTAACTATAATCTTGTATCTTTATATATTATATCTTTATAATTTGAATTCTTTGAGCATGTTTATTTTCACCCTAATGTTGCTTGATCTGACTGAGTGTAAAGGAAGAGTTTAAATGACGTCCTGTCTTCATGCCAGATTCTCTGAGTTAGTCCAGTGTGGTAGCTGGTATCGCCAAGGAAACAAGAGCGTGATCAAGCTGCTGATGCCCAGCTCTGTCTAAGTGGGCAGTGGGCACCGTGCTGGACTGCCTAATGTAGACAAATACAACAGATACACAAACTTGCTTAATCAAAGATGGGTGCAAACATAAAAAATGTGTCTTGGTCCAAATAATACTCAGAAATGTCTGAGAATAAGTGTCAGTGGGAAGCTGTATCCTCTAGTCTGCAGACAGGTAATTCCCTGTCAGCCTGTCACACCTATCAGCCATCTACTGTATGGGCTCCAGCTGGCCAATGCGGGAGTTTGCAAGCTAGGGTCACACAGGTTGTAACCACGCAGCTGGGGGCTGCTGCATAATCCCCTGTCAGTCCTACAGAAGGTACCGTCGAGCCCTTTGAACCCTCACCGCCTCACACACATCAAAAGTCTGGATGCACCACAAGAGAGGGCTACAAACCACATCTGCCTTAGCCTGCTGTCATTGAAAGTCTCTCATTCAAAACTCTTGTTTCCCAAAGTGTATCTTTTGTTCTGAAAATTATTTATGTTGTATATGGGGGATATTAGCAGATTTACAACAGATGGTCCATGTCTGCCATACATTAATAGAACAGCTACTGTTAATACTGAATTTATTAATGACTAATGTTTTAAAAGCACTGTCGTTGCTATTTTGAAAAGAAGCCATCTCTGAAATTGTGAGATCTGAAAGTTTATTGTCACAAAACTCAACCGTTCTTGCGTCAAAATCCAGTAAAACATACAAACCCAGGTCTGCAGTTTAACATCGATTTTTAGGTTCAGGAGCCAGAGCACCTGACGATATCATGGCAGGCAGCAAAGCGGAAAGCTGCGGGCTTGGCTAAGGAAAGTAAATATCCCTTGAAGGGGGAACACAGTTCCATCTGCCCTGTGACACAACAAGGGAACTATTGGATTGCTTTTTTAAATGGATAATGTGTAATGGTATGAGCCATGATTTTAAGCAGCCCATTTCAGTATAAAATCCATACAACATACAGAAACTACATATTGAAACAATATAGTTGTTCTGATAATTGAAGTGTCATTTTTGCACTGTAACCTTCTCCAGTTTAAAAACTGACATTTGATAGTCATTAAACTACATTTGATGACATTTGATATCAAAAGACTCTCGTCTCAAAAATAAGCACAGAGTTGAATCAACAATCTACAATAAGCTTCACAAATGTTCTTACAATGTTGTTGCATTGTATTGCATTCATTATATGCTATTTATTACCCCCGCACATAAGGGGGATGTGATCAGGACTGCAATGAACCATGGAAGTAATCTGTCCTCGTCTTCACCATTTGTATCTTGAACTCCCATTATTCAGTTCCCCAGTAAATACTCTGTTGTTTTCTTTTTGTGGTATGTACAGTGATGTTGAACCATGGATATCTTCTTTCTCTAAACTAGGCCACAATTGGAATTGACTTCCTGTCGAAAACCATGTACTTGGAAGATCGAACGGTAAGAACCTCAGTTACAGCTGTATAATGTCACAGCAAATCATGTTTGTTATGTGTCAGCAGTGCAATAACTCCTCTCAGACAGAAAGACATACTGTTGCACTGTTCATCAATAATGTCATGCATGCATTCAAACTTAACCCAGCAGCACTGATGAACAGCATGAAATCTTTCTATATTGTGATTTGTAGATGAATACAGTCAAACCTGTCTACACGTCTGTTTATCTCGCGGAATCTTTCATACAGCAGTGCGACCTTGGAAGTGTCATCAATGAGCAGTCCACTCATATAAATAATGCCTGTTTTTGAATCTTGTGCTGTGTATGTGTTGTGTAAGCCTGTGTGTCTGGAGGGAGTCTACTGTTTCCAGGCTCTCTGGCTATCTGAATAATCTCAGCCTCCTCAGCTTTCTTTCTCTGAACCCCAGGTGAGGTTGCAGCTTTGGGACACAGCAGGACAAGAGCGCTTCAGGAGCCTCATTCCCAGTTATATACGGGACTCCACTGTGGCTGTGGTGGTCTACGACATTACAAGTCAGTGTCCCTCTAGAAGCCTGCTGAATTTACTGTCAACATGGGTGGCCACAGCTAACCCCCCCCCCCCTCACTGGGAAACAATGTGACAGATTGATTTTCCTGAGGAGCGAGATCAAAGATGAGATTTCACAAATATCAAATATCATTTTAATATTTTCCCAAACTGGATCCACTGAGCAATGAGATGAAACGTGTCACATTAACCTCCAACCTTCTCACATTTTCTGAAGGCCAGTAACCTTGACCGAGGGAAAATATAGATAACAAGACTGTATTAGGCAAATCTTATTTTAAAAATTCCTCTCTCTGTCGACCAAGGAGAAGAACCACTTTGGCGGTTCTCTTTTAAGGGAAAACCAAGGGGATTTCAAGGGCCATTGCTATGCAACTTCCTCTTCAAAGCACCAATTTCAGCTTCTATTTGGTGTAGTTTGCTTGTGTCTGTGATTGAATGACTCCCACATATGTTCTGCTTTACAGTAGTAGAGCATACTTGACAGAAAGTAACATAATTTTCAAATCTGTCAATGGGTTCTATTCAATTGTTTAAAAGAGAAAAGACTAAGACACCTATTGTAACATTTCTGTCATCAGGAGATTCATTTTATTTGTAATTTAATGGCAAAACATTACCATCCACCATAACCATTTTCTCTTTTCACCTTGAAACATGGTGTCTGTCTCATCAAATTCCCAGTACAAGAACACAATTTCGACCCTTAGTCTGCATGCCAGCAAGCCTGCATAGTCAATTAATGTGGCAAGGTCAAAGGGATTTTAACAGGAACTTTAACATGCTACACAGCTGGTAATGTACAGTATAACATGGATTTATTGTGTAATTCCACTACTGCGTACATCATATAGTATTTACTAACTATGAGCTCACGGGATTTTTTTCTGTATCTTCATCTTGCATAAATTATTAGTACAAACTATGCAAAATGCTCAGTTCATTTTATATCAGCAGATTTCACATTATTTCAGGCCAGCTGTTTTAAAAACACCGGGCAAATCACTGTTTAAAAGCTGAGATGAAATGATAATGGTTTTGTTTAGAGCACCAAGAGCAGGAGAGATGTCAGCATATTGAATGTCACTGCAATTGTACAAACAGCATCTTTAATTTGACTCTGCTTTGTTTCTTCTCAACAGATGTTAACTCGTTCCAGCAGACAACAAAATGGATTGACGATGTGAGAACAGAGAGAGGAAGTGATGTCATCATTATGCTCGTCGGCAATAAAACAGACCTGTCAGATAAGAGGTATGTGGATACCACTGAAACTGTCTCGTAACTTCAGTCATTTTCTGACATTTCATCTTTTAATCAGAATTTCTTTTTATGCCTTGACACCATGGCAACCATGATGTGGAAAGCGTCTGTAGGAACCTTCAGCTGAGCACAGTGCCTCGAACACGAGACCAATGTAGCTCCTTAAAACTTTACCATACAAATTTAATAATAATACCACCTCAATGGTATATGAAGAAAGGTATGAGAAATTAATGACTGCTACATAATATATCAAATGTCTTAATGAATACACTCATAAGCATAACTGCTTATCTTTAGTGTTATTGTAGTGATTGTGATGGCACATGAGGCAACTCAGCTGCCTTTTATTGGGGAAGTTATTCAGGGATTTGCTCCCTGGTGACACTTGAGAAATGATGAACTGTGTGTACAAGAGAATTCTGTTTCCTTATATACAGACAGTATATGTTTGCATATAACTGTATAGTTTTAGTGAGGAGAAGGTGAGAAAATGCTGAT
Organism: Xiphias gladius; assembly: GCF_016859285.1. NCBI lineage: Eukaryota > Metazoa > Chordata > Actinopteri > Istiophoriformes > Xiphiidae > Xiphias > Xiphias gladius. Next base: position 25,390,718 of record NC_053405.1, on the reverse strand, counting down.
GAGACAGGATGTTTAATAAAGCTGGGAAGGTATAAGAACTTGATTTGAGAAGGGAATGTTTAGAGAAACAGGGTAATAATGAAATGAAATAAAGCAGAATGACACAGTCGTGGAGGAATAGCACATATAAAGGCAGAATTAAACCATAAAATGACTTGTGTCCTGGTGCCAAAATGCATGAATGATGAATACTGTATCTACAAAATCCTTCTTTTCCCCTCTGACACCCTGGGTAATATTTTCTAAAGTTGCTTCCTTTTTTCATGCAAATGTCCTTTTCCTGATATTCTTTAGAAGCATAGATAATTAAGCTAATCATGTAATAATTTCCCCTCAACTATTTGTATATACTGCATTTTTAGTAGTGTATTTCCTATTTTATTTAACCTTTATCCAGAAAGTCTCCTCAGATACATTATCACTTTTACAAGAGAGACCTTGAAAAAATGGCAGTGTAGAGTAGTTAACATATAGTCACAATACAAAACTTTGCTACATTTATGTGTATGTGGCTGCTGAAGCAGAAAACTAAATACTGCCAACAGGATCCGTTTCTGGCTCTTGGTGAGGTTTACACTACAGAACATTAACTAGCAAATACTAGCATGCTAACATGCTAAACTAAGTTATTGAACATGGTAAAAATGATAGTATTAGCAAGTTAGCATTACCATTGTGAGCATGTTAGCATGCTGACAGTAGCATTTAGCTTGAAGCACCGCTGTGCCTAAGTACAGCCTAGCAGAGCTGCTAGCATGGCTGTAGACTCTTAGTGTTGTTTTCATAATTACTTCTTTCCTTTCTTGCGAAACACAAATCTATGTATCTTTTATGTTCCCTGATAATTTACCTTACCTGATCAACTTCACAGTTTCATATTAAAGTAACTTACAGATTCAGTGAGTTTTGTATCAAAGAAAAATGCATGCATTCCTGAGCAATAATAACAAGAATATCTTCATTTGTATAGCACTGTTCTTAACATAGTTACAAAATGCTTTAACAAAGGACATGGGAGACAGTAATAAATTATACACTAAACCTTGAACCAGATAAATTACATCAAATTATAGATAGAATAATATAATAATTGTTGGGAAGATATAAAATCATACAAGCCAGTTTAAAGCCAGTTTAAAAGTTTACACAGTACACATTTTATTTCTCAATATACATACGTATATGAAGAGAAAAGACTTTCTTTTCTCATATTTCTGAGCTGAAGTTATGAGGCTGACAAAGAGCTCATCTTGTCCATTAATTCATCTTTCTTCTGTATTATTTCTGGTCCACTGTCTGTAAGTAATGACAGCCCTCTGGGACATCCTTTATTTTAGTTTCGACAGATGCTGTTTTCATTCCTGGTCTCCTTCAATGCTGGAGACATTTTTTCAAGTCAGCACTTCACTAAAACAGCTGACCATCAACATTCTGGTCTGGTTGACTGATCTTAGTGCAATTTTTAAGAAAATGCAATCCAGTGTTAAGAGGTTTTATTCAACATAAAATCAGACTACTTCCTGTTATTTTCCTTCTCTCTTCACCTGTCAAATATGCAGCCACACTGAATGTTTAGGTGTGCAGAAAGTGTTCAGGAGAGCATTTTCAGAAATGTTTCCCCATAATATTTATGTGGTGAGTAACCATGCATAAATTATTCACACTTTGTTGTGGCCAGCATTATATGCCCATGCAGTAACGATAACATTTACAGCATTGTTAACATGTCAAGGATATACTTTGAGCTGCAGAAAGAAATTCCCACTGGCATGAATCCAACATGTAACTGACTGAATGGGAAGCAGGAAAACTGCTGGTGATGGCAGTTTCCAGGCTGTATCTCACTGGATCTGTCAATAAAAGTTCATGGCTGCCATAACAGCAGACAGGAGACAAAAGCTCTGGTTTCAGGCAACAGAGAGTTTGCATATATATAGTAAGACTGAGAGTGGCCAAGCAAGTATATGCAAATACAGAATGAATACTGAACAATATACAGTGCTTTAAGCTAGCTGTTTAGGAGCCTGCATGCAAGTAATAGTTATATCTTTATATCTAATTATATTTTGAAGGCTGAGCTGTCATATTAAACTAATGAACAGGGTGGGGTGCTAAGTTAACTTATATTGACAATGTGGGTCTTCATCAAAAGAGTGCTGAAAATGTTTGAACCTTTTCCTTTTCATTCAAAGTTAATTTATTAACTGCCATTTATTTGGGTCCTAATGGGGTCTGGAAGCTAAAGCCTCAGTGATTGTTCCATAGTAACGAGGCAAACGCCATTTACTGCATTAACATGACCTCAGCATCCTCTCCTAACTTGCCTCTTGCTAGAGGTTAATCAGCCATACTGCTGTGTGTATAAGCCTTCTAGTTTTTTGCCCAAATCAGTGCGTAGAAACTAAACAGACATTTTACTGCTTTATAAAATGACAGTACCGCGCAGCTTTTCAGTGCTCAAATTTGCAACTGCATTGTCTTGACCAATCATTCTGAACCTTATAAATCGTTCTTTTTTTCACCTTTTTTTCACCTTTTTTAATTTATTACAACGAAATTGAGGTTAACCATAGTGACATATCTCATGCAGATGTGGTTGGAAATGGCAGTGAATGATTAACATACAAGAGAAGATAAATGTTGCTGTCACTATTGGTTCTGCTGTGTGAACTCACTGACCGAGGGGCTTTCAATAGCAATGGATGATTGTAGCTGATAGATTTTAATTGGATTCACTATATGACAAGTGTAGAAATATACATGAAATTAAAAAAAAAAAGGTAAGTAGTAAGTAGTAATAATAAGTAGTAATAAAGTGGCTGACACTGAAAAGTGGGTTGGAAGTGGGAGAGGACATTTTCAGAGGAAAAAGTCTGGTAAGGATCCAGTGTGTTTGTAACCTTGTCTTACACCATATAAGCACTGACACACATAACCCAACATTATTTGATATGAAGCAAAAGCTCGTGTATTGAGTATTGGTGAAAAGGCGCAGTTTATTTATCAGGTGCTCTTGCTCTATGAGATCCAGGTTTTCTTTGTGTTTGTTGGTTTGTTCATGTATGCATGGTGGAGCTTTTCACGATGCTCTGTGCTTAATGGAATTAATGTTTGCATAGTTTAAGTTCTACAGAGCCCCTGGAGCCCTGCATAAGGGAAATCTAGTGTGCATCGTATACCAGGTAGCATCAACTAAGTGGAGCCTGGGGTGCTGTGCAATGACAGGAAATAGATCAGGGATTTTTTAACTGTACTTGTTAAGTTAGTACATTAATGGAGTACTATTGAGTAGTATTCTCATGTTTTCTTCTACACTGCTACTACAGTGCTTTGTTGTGAAGTCAATTTATTAGTTACTGTAGTTTTTATTGCCATGCTTTTTATAAATTGGGCAGACAAACAGATCACACAAATAATACAGTATCAGTGCAATAAATCCTACTCTGTTGAACCTTATGTCAAACCTGCATAAAGGGATTTTTGGCTACCTGGGGGCAGCGCAACAGGCTCTAAACAGAACATGGACATATTATCACGTTATAAGCTTGTTATGGTGAACATGTCAGCAATAGTACTGGAATTCCAATATCCACTCTCTTTTTAGATCTGCTTTGGTCTACCGTAATTTCCCCGTGGGGAAATTTCCAGATCTTTAGCTCCTAAACGCTCCAGTAAGTTCACCAGCTAGTTGCTAACTGTGTCTGTGAGTTGTTTAGTGCTGGGCAGGTAGTGTACAGTGTGTTAATCAGAACTTTTATGCTGAAAACAGCTGCCTGCTGCTTCTGGAAAAGATGCTGATGAGAGCAGTCAAAGTGAACCAAAGCAGTAAAGTTGCAGGCTGTAAAACCAAACAATGAACTGAAAGATGTTAAAATGCTCCATAGAGCTGAGGGGAACTGCGGAGTCGGTTGATGAATCTCTATGGGCACGTCACGACGAGTGACACCATTGACGAATTACACCTTCGTTATTAGATGCATTCAGTGTTTCCCCTACCATTGCCTTGTGGGGGTGCCCCCCTCAACGGGACCCCCTGGCCTCAACAAGCGGAGCGAAGCAGAGGAGAGACAGGTTGACAGTGCGTTACGTTAAGTGCAATAAAAGCTTTCCAGCAAGCATTATAGATCCCTCTAAAGCCAAAGATAGACAGACGTCGACCCCAAACATCTGAAAGTCAGTCTAAAATATCAGTGTTTTATAACAGCACACAATCTGGCAACAGTGGTGTAGATACTAGCGGCTTTGCTGCTGCTGATGCCAGGGAAACTATGCCTGGCCAGAGCACTAGCAACATTCCTGCTGTTACAGCTGCACGCCCTGACACGCATAGGAAGACAGGCTGTCAGAGAGGAAATACTCCTCCTGGCTCTAAAAGACCAGTGTAAGGTTAGGTGCAAACTCTATACTCTATACAGTGTAGCACTTTTAGCACTCAGACCGTGATCAAACTTGAGGCAACAGCTTCAGAGAATTGATCGAATATAATAAAAACAATGTACTGAAACAACCGCCCCCCAAAGCTGTCAACCTACAGGAAACATTGTCATTGTTAATATAAAAAAAACAATTAGTGCAGCTTTAATGGACAATTTAAATAGCTTGTAAATATATAAAATAAAAATAGTAGTCCAGTTGATTTTAGTGGAATGAGTGGCTAAACAAAAAAGAAACAAAAATGAGCAATTCAATCTTTTGTCAACTTTGTTATGCTTGAGTTCTTAATGATTCTGGATGGTAATGGTACAGCTCTCTTATTTACAGATATGTTCCAAAACTACAAATGCTCTGCTAGTTTGCAAGGATGTTGGTAGGATGCCACATACTGTGGATCCATTATGCAATTCATCAGACAGACAGTCTGATGATGAATAGGCCTCGGTGTTGCTTAAGTTGGGACTCACATGCATCCATAAATAGCCACAGAGGCACTGGTGCAATTCTTTCAGGTGGTGTTAATATGTAAATACATCTCCAGTGCAGTGTTTTCTGTTCTCGCTGCAGGAACTTGGAGAAAAGGGAGAGTTATTTAAGCAGAAGCGGATCAGTTAAGTATAATGTTGCTGTGTTTGATGCTTTGCACAACAGCATATCTTGTTGATGTTGGTGTGTTTAGTCAGGTGTTACATCCTCTTGAGGCTGATTTGAGAAAAGAAAGAAGAAAAGAGGTGGTATTTTTGAGTAAGTACATTGCTAAGATTCCTTTTGTGTTGAGAGGAACAAAGAAGACAAACTGGTTACGTCATGGTTTTCCCAGACGAGCAGTGGCAGGTTGATTTAAGCCAGTTGTGCTAATGAACCTGCTGGCTGTGCGGGCTATGGAGTCAGCAGGACGGCACTGATCTCTCTGTTGGTATTAATGGACACCTGACACGTCTCCGTTTCACAACAAGAACCAAACAATCCCTGCCAGATTCATTAAAATGTAATGCAAATTGTTTTTATTAATTTCTTGCAGGACAATGTAATTAATCATTCGCAGTCATAAGATAATTAAATCCGGTGTATCTTCAGTTTCAGCTGCAAATTGTTGGCCCCACATTGAGTCTTGTGTAGTATCTACTTGTCTTTGTTGGATGTTAATATGAGAAAATCAGCCTCTGTTTTGTGTCCTCAATCTTTAAACCGTGTATAATTATCTCTGGTGCAGTGTTTTGATGATAATTTCCCTCTATTCTCAGGCAAATCACAATTGAGGAAGGTGAACAGAGGGCTAAAGAGCTGAGTGTCATGTTCATAGAGACTAGCGCCAAGACAGGTTACAACGTCAAACAGGTGAGTGAGTTCAGAGCAAGTTTGGTTCTTAATAAGTCCTTAATAAAGAATTACATGCCACAGGTTCCTCTTATAGATTAGATGATGGTAAGGTCAGTTGCAATTTGATTTAGTTTGTACCCCTTGCTGCATGTATCTGCATATTAATGAGATTTGCTTGAAACTATTATGTCATCTCACTGCTTACTGTAACAGAGTTCTCTGTACTAGCACATATTTGATTTTGAGCCAAGTGTTGGTTTAAATAGTTCTACATTAATATGTATGGATAAGATTAGTCAATGACCTCCTGAGCATCCAGTAGTGATCATTATATCAAACTTATTATGGCAGGATATGAGGCAGCTTAAAGGTACCCTATGGAGTTTTATGTGTACATTCAATGTTTCTCACCAAAACACACTTTGTGTATCCTTCAGAACTAACAAACGTGTTGAATGCATTCCCTTCCTCATACAAACTAGTTCTTTCGAGAATGCCCAGGCATTTCTTCTTTACTGTCTTTCCTGGCGCATTGCTACGTTTTTGGCGCAGTACCACCACCAGCTGTGGATAAGCGGTATAGCATGAAGCTGGTAACTTGATATGTATCACGTCTAAGTACTCTTAAGTGTGTATGCATTCTTGTGTGCATGCAGAAGATACAAACTCACTAATTGAAACATTTCTCCACATTATACTAGTCGTCAAAAACTCCACAAGGTACCTTTTAAAGGCCTCTTGTTTTTCATACTAAATACAACTCTTAGATGCGCAGGTAAATATGAGTGAGTGAAATATTTCTTCCTGTGTAAGTCCATGCTGCCACTACCAGCATCTCACCAAGACGGACTTGTGCATGTATAAATTCCTTTAATGGCATTCAGTTACACTAATGTTTAAGGAGGTTCGGGGGCTGCAAATACTAAGAGAAGCCTGGTTCAGCAACAGAGATTTGAATCCAAACAGATGTTTGTTGTTAAAAACAACGACTGTCTGTTAAGTTAGTGAGTAGTGAGACGAAGGCAAACTGTATTGTGTCTCTCAGTGTATGGTGTTGGAAGTCGCCACTCCTTCTCACCCCATAGCAGCACAGACAGAGGAGGCTATTCTTCACCTTAGTTCAGGACTGTGGACACTAACAACAAAATGCCAGAGTGGAACATAGTGGTGTAAAACCTGGAAAAACAAAGGTCACAGTCCTTCCTCCAAAGGCTGCAGTGTTCACACTGTTTGGCTGTGTCATCACTACCCACTGAGTTACTGTGTCAGCAAATTCAAGCTTTTAGGCATCAATTTAATGATCATCTATGAAAACTAATAAGTGATATAATAAGACTACTAATTGACTGTAGGGCTGTAGCTGACCAAAGAAAATCCTGGTTGACTGAAATCGTACCTACTCTTCAACCGATTGGTTGGTCGCAGGGGGGAAAAAATGTACACATGATCTCTAGCTCACCTAAATCAGCCACAGTGTGCTGAGTGCACTCTACCTGGCAGCTTTATTAGCCTAAATGAATTATGAATAAATAAGCTAGTATTTTTGCAGCATAACATATTGAAATATGCTAATTCTGATATGTTAATACTCAAGGCATCAAGCATTAAATAGGAAAGTTGACAGGAGCATTCTAGCACAGACAAGTTAGCCTACCGTTTTTAGATGATATGCCGTGCTGGTTGTTGAGCTGTGATGTGAAAACTGCTGTTAGCAAAGTTTACACCCAACTTTTTGGTGATCTGTTTTAACAAAATGCAGCCACACCGATGACTTCTTTGACATGGTGTCAGTTAGTTTGTAGCCAACCATTCAGTAAATGTTCAGTAAACGTTCAATAAGGTACACCCTAGCAGTTTCCATTAGGTTGGCAAGTTCAAAGTTGTGGAACACCCCCACACACACACACACACACATACATACTTTTGATTTGAACGGCATACACGTAGAGATATTTTAACCACATGGTTAATATCCTAATAAATTGAATATTAATAAATGGCTGCATAGAAATTAGGAAAAACACTAGAACAGATTTTGACATGTTGTTTGCAGAAATATGAAATATAAATGTTTTGCAGTAATTCTGCTAAAACATGCAATACACTAGTTTTGGTCTGGATATTAAACTTTCACTTTTCACTTTAAATGGACTGATTAACAATGTATCAAAGGGCCAATTGTTAGAAAAATTAGACGAAGTAAGTTTTCATGTTTTGTATTCCTTACTTAGTCTAAGAGAGAGTGTCCTCCTTCTGTTTCTTTCTTTCCAGCTGTTTCGGCGTGTGGCAGCTGCTCTTCCAGGGATGGAAAGTATGCAAGAAACAAGCAAAGAAGGGAGTATCCTTTGACCAATTTACATATCATGAAAATGTTGTGAAAAACCTATTTCAGAAAAAATAGTCTGAACTCAGAGGAGACATTTAATCCAGATGTGATAGCATCATTCACTGCTATCTTCTAAATTAAGAGCTCCAGGACTGGAGTTTGTACACTAACACCTATTTAAATAGATGTCAGCTACCTGTCCAGTTAAGTTTTTTCAGTGTGACACTCTTGCTAACTGTTTTCATCAAGGGTCCCAGACGACTGGAGGGAGGACCCGGTCAGTCAGACAGTAGGTGCCTGCAGTTTCGTCTGTGGTGGGTGAGCAGATTTGCTCATTTAAACCAGTGACAGGAGTCTATGTCCAGCCATCAGTCAGCCTTTAGTGCTGCTGTATACAACTCTCCTAACTGGCAACTCATATCTGCTGCTCTAACCGCTCCACCTGTCAATGGACGCTGCAGCACTTTTTCACTCTCACAAAACTAAATTCTAACATTTTATTCTTCTAGGAAGTAGCATTTAATACTGCAGAATAACTGAAATATCACACAGTTATTGAGAGCCCCTTAGATACTTTTGTAGCCTTACGAGTTATAAACACCAACACACACAATGCTGAATTTATTTGTTTTGACTACATCTCAGGAGTGAATCTACTCAATATTCTCTTTATGGAATAATTCACAACGCTGAAATGTTTATATCTGATGTCAGAGGAGATAAATACAGCAGCTGAGACAGATTTTAGCAGTAATTTTCTTCAGTAACTAAAGAGAGCCCTTAGGCTGTCTGGGCTCCTCTCACTCTCCTGTGTTGGTTTTTACATATATTTGATCTGGATAACAATAAGACAGCCTACATTCTATACTCAGACTCTTTTAGACCTAGGTGTGAAATGTCCCAAGTATAAACAGTGCACGTGTACAAGATCTGAAACAAAGCCCACTTCTGTCCACCAGTCCCAGTCTTTAATTTAAAGAGGCATTCATGCATTATACTTTGGTTTGATTCTCAAAGCCGTTTAACTCCTTAGAGCATGTTTTGATTTGAACCCCCTACAATTCTGTATGTACTGTAATCTAAGCATTTAAAACAGTTTAGTTCATTTAAGACTCTTTCTATACAGCATCAATCTGTGCAGCTTTACATTATCCCCCTTTTTCTTGTGCTGTTACAGTTTTTATTGATTTTTGTTTTTTATCTAAAGAGAAAGGAGTATAAAACAACAAATGCACAACAGATAAAACACATAATTAAAAGAACCTAACAACACAGACCAACCAAGATGGCAGCACCATCACTGTTAAAGTCCATTATCACATCCATATTCCCCACAGGCAACGTTTAATATCTATTAAGTTTTATCCTGTGATAAAAGACCATTCCAGCCAGTCAGATATATTTCTTTACAGTTACTATTATTATTAACAGATAGGTTTACATTTTCAAGTCTGCCTTTAAACAATACTTGCATGCCCATATGTACATTTTGCCTGCTATAATCATTCTTCTGGTTCAAACTGGCCCATCCTAACATGCTTCCAAAAGTCTTCATAGTGTAAAAGCTATTATGAGGCTTCAGCCGTCTTGAGTTAGTCAACGCAAGTAGATGTTTTCCAAATTATCAATCGTTTTAGTCAAAACTCTCTATTTCCCTGGACAGTGTTTTGGATTTCTGAGCTGTCTTGGAAGGATAGAAGCACAAAGAAGGAATGGTATCCACTTGATTTGTCTAACTAAGACTGCTTAAACCTCATATTAACTTAAACTAAACTTTGGATTGTATTTTTGCCCAGAACAGGTACTATAGATTTTGCCCCCCATAACTTGCTTTTAAATCTCATTAGAAAGTGATAGCTTAATGGACAGTATGAACAGGAGGACTAGTTTCAGCAAGCGAAGCCTGCAGAGCCTCTTTTATTGTTTATATGGGCACCTGACATTTGTTTTAAGACAGACATGAGAAAAAATGAACCTATCCTTTAACAAAAGCCATGCTGTATATTCACATCTTGACTCTTCCGTTTACAAAGTATGAGCTGAAATAAAACCCGTTACAGAGAAATCATGTAAACAAGACCTGTCACCTAACAGACAGAGTAGAGGAGGCCCTAGTGTCAGAATGCATAGCCACCCTTACCTTTAACATCATCCCCTCCTTTCAACATAACATTAAGCTGTAACTAATTCTTTTGCAACTGTCTAATGCAAATTTGTTGTGCTGGAAATGCTGTCCCTTGTAACTAAAACGAAGGCTATGAATATTTTTGTTATGCACTGCAGAGACAGTAGATTAGCAGCATTTAATGTTGCCACTGTTTCTCCTCTGACAGCGCCAGCCCTTCACATCCTCCTCAATACACAAAGCAGGGTGCCATCTCTATGGTAACTGTGGGTGAATTATGAAAATGCCTTTGATTTTAACCATGTGTATACACCACTGTCATTTCTCGTTCAGTGTGAGGCTGCCTCACAGGATGTCCTGATTATCAGTGCAGCATGTATTTGCTGTAACTTAAACATAAATCAGATGCTGACCTTGGTGTAGTGAAGGGATGCCTACATTTGGTCTGCCTGTGCATCCCTGATTAGACCCCACTCATCATACTGAGAGTTGTCCAGCCTTTGCTTACAGCATGGCCTCAATAATAAACTCAGTCACCTAACAGCCGTCTGAGCTGTTCAGATGAGCCTTTTGCTTTTTTTTTTTTTATTGAAGTCAGCCGTATTTCCTTGTTATAATGCATCAGCCAGTTACTTTTATCTCTCATCCTGTTTTTTTAATCCATCTTAATGGGGCATAATGGATGTAGGAGTGAGCGGGTGTGCGGTGAAGTCGTGGTGATGGATGGAAGATGATGACAATACCTCGGCAGCTCTGTGCATCTGCTGACACTGTCACTTAATGGAGCAGCTCCTCTGTTGTTATTGCACTGTGAACGGTATTGATCTCACTGGGTGAAGGGCAGGAAAAGACTTAGATCGGGATACATACGTGCATGTTGTACAGCCTCAAAGTGCCTGTATTATCTCCTACATTTTTAATAAGCATGCACTAGATATTTACATTCACATAACCTTGACACATACACACATAACCAAAAAAATTTTAAGAAGGGAACGTTTAGATACTATATTTAAAAGTGTTTAAGTTTTATCACCATGGTTTCACTTGTGTTTCCTTTAGAGAATAAGATTTATGAATTTCAGTAGATATTTAAACAATACTCACAGTGTGTTCTCCAATGCTGCCAAGGCCGTCACAGTCGTCTGGTTTCTTTCTGAGACACAGTCACAGTGGATTATCACGACTGCAGGTCTGCAGACAGAGATCGAGGATGCTTAGGTGCTTGACCCAGATCAAAGTGCCGGGGTCATCCACGTTGAGGAGAGAGTCAGAAAGTAAAATTAATCACACCGGACTCATGTTGATCAACAAGAGGCACCACTTGAAATGTTGTTTTAAATTCATGTTTCATTTGTACATCATGCTGGTTCCATTTAGAACATTTTCAGGCAAAGCCATATGGTTTAGATTATGCCGTTTTAGGGGAGATTGATGGGGTGATTGTCACTCTGTTGTGTCCTGGTGAAGCAGTTAAAGCTACACTTGACAAGTGAACATTACATCTGTGTTTTCATCATAAGTCATAAAATATACAGTAGCTGCAACAGAGACCAGTGCAGTTTTCCCCCTAATTAAGACCCCATAGAATCACTCAAACATGCCCTAAAGCATTGTGTTGTCAGGTATACGCCTGTTCCTGTGCTGTCTCTTGAAGAACAATAATAAGGCACTCTCCCCAGAGCAACTGGACTCGCCAGTGTTACGTCTTTGGCTTTCCCATCCACCTGGGATCTTTTAAGATACTATTTTTGAAGCTTCTCTAATCAAGGCTTTTGTATTAACACTGTATCAAATGTCTCTATGATGTGAATGGGTTCACTTACAGTGATAAACTCACAGATAATTATCACCCAAGTCTTCAGTTCCCCTCAGCTCTGTCACGCTTTTTAGTGTTTTTTGGCTTATTGTTTTGGTTTTATGGCACTGCAGCTTAACTGCCTTGGTTCAGTCTCACGGCTTTCATCAGTGTTGTTTACTTCTGCAGCTGTTTTTAGAAAAAAAAAAAAGCTCTGTTAAACCCATTTTACGCTACCTGCCCAGCACCAAACAGCAGATCAATTTCACAACTAGCCATTGGAGCATTGTTGATGTATTTGAGCATGGAGCAGCTGAATATATATTTCCCTCAGGAGCTGGTGGATAGCAAAACAGATTTTCAAGCAAAGTGAATATTGGGTTATATTCATCAGGTGGCCAGAAAACATGTCTCCAAATGAATGCTATTGTTGCTCAGTGTCAGGACGATGCTTAGTGCAGCTTTAAACCACCGACCTACAGCTATGTAAAACTCTTATCTTCATGAACTATGTTGGTATACCCCTACAATTTGAAACAAATGTGGTTTTCTATCTACCGGTTGCAAAGTTACAGGAGTTTTATTCACCGTTCAGGTGGAGCTATAGACTGTACCTATACACACACACACTCACAGGCATCAGAGGACTAAAATATTCAAGGCTACGGCTGCTCATTTGGTTTGGTAATATCCGCTGCTGAAGTAAGGCCTCCAGATTCCAGATGGGAAACAATCCAAACGGGAAGACTCAAGTATATGTTGCATTTAAAGACTGCCCTTCATATGACACCGTGTCATGATGACATGCTAGCATAAAATATGAAAACACGCACACATCAAGTTCTGCATTTAACATTTAGCACCAGCTGGAGTCCCAGTGTTGGATGGGTATTTGAAAGCCACAGTGGGACTGTTTCCAGACCAATTTAGCATACAATATATAGGCCACAGTTTTTGTAGGCCCCCCTCCTTACACATGCATAATGTTCACCAGAAAAAATAATAAGCAGGAGCCTGCTGCTACATCCAGCAGAAGTGGTATATGGAAGCATTTGCAGCATTCAGTCAGGACATACTTCTTGTCTCCTTAAAACAGATGTGGTCTGTCTCTCACTTTTACTGCAAAGTTAAAAAAAAAAAATGGTCGGGAGAATTAACTGGGAATAAAAACCTAACCTGCATTGTGGGAGAAAAAAGCAAAATCCTTCTGATTTACAACAACTCATTAACACAGTATTGTGCGTCAGCTTTAATTGTAGTACAGCATTGCCAGTATCTGCAGCCAATATCCATTTGCAGTTTATTACCCCACTAACAATAGGGGAGCAGATTCCCTGCTGAGCTGAGTAACTTGTACTTGTTGTCAGAGGAGGATTTTTAGGATATTTACTTCCAGCAACAAACTCTTCCACCATATCCAAAAACTACTTAAATCATTGGTTAGATATAAATTTATTAGGAATAATATTTTAAACTGAGTGTCTCCAGTAAATTATACAGCAGTTTATTGTTGACTCACGTTTTAAGTAAATTGGCCGTTAGAATTGTTGATGCCTGATTTGGAAAATACATGGCGTCATACGGTGTAGAGCACCATCTAGTGCTAATAAGGTGGTATTACAAGCCCTGCATTCCAAATACAGCTCGTCTCTGAACACAACATGAAAAAATTATAAGAGAACTATCTGCATTTGCTCTTTGAAAAGAGGAATTCATGTGCATGTAAATGATCAATAGCAAGTGTATTCAAAGCTTCCTTAACGTTCTCCAGTGATCGACATCAAGTTGGACAAGCCACAGGAGCCCCAGACGACTGAAGGCGGCTGTTCCTGTTAATACTCAGCACCTGTCCTGGGGAAAAAAAAGAAAAAAACATCATTTACACCACATGCTTGTTATGTTGCTTCCTATTGGTTAACATGCAGTTGACTTTGCACGTTGAGAATCTGGCCTCCTCACCCGACTATTGGTCACCAGTTGGAACTAGCAATATGTGAATTTGGTTCAAAAGTAGTGTAGCCTACTTTGTTAATGAAACTGCCAGAACAGTCTTACAACTTGAAAAAAACAAAAAAAACAAAAAAAAAACCCCAAAAAGATGAATGTGGGAAAAAAAAAAAAGATCCCCGAGTTGCATATTATGTGTATACAATTTTTTTAAGTAGAAAAGCAAGTTTCCCCACTTTGTTTTTTGTATTTTTGTATATTCAGGAAAAATCTCTCTGGAACGTTTTTTTTTTTTGTTTATTTGTTTGTTTTTGTTTTTTTTTAAGATGCAAACAGCAAAGCTCTGTATTTGAGAGCTGGAAAAGAGCAGATGGTTTTAGATGTATTCTTATGGATGTCACTGTTGTTATAGGCAAAGATGGAGGTCCTCCCTACATTATTACCCAGATGTTGGCCACACCAAACTCTTGCCTAACCACTTACATAGCTATTCTTACCTTCATGCCTACACTCAGGCTTATGAGCGAAACATAACCATGTTGAATCTTCTGCCCGAGCCCAGTCTTGCGGTATAGTGGACCAGTCACAGCGCCCGTAACCCCAGTGTGATCCATAATTTTGCGTTCTATAAGTTACAGGACAAACTGAACAGTAACATTTTGAGTATCTAATGCATGCCTAGTTTTTGAGCATAGGTACTGTCGACCAGTGTACACAAGTTTGAATATGTTAATGGTAACATTACACCAGTGACCTAATGCACTCTGATAACGACTAGTCCAAGTCTTTTTGTTAATGAAAACTGTTGAACTGGATTTGTATACTTCAGAAAATCTTTTTTGTCGTGTGTGTGTGCGTGTGTGTTAATGTGTGCTTTCTGTATAGGCAACATTAGAATGCAGATATATAGAGGGCCATTGCCAAGTCGTGTCATTCTCGCCACATTACGGCACAATGTAGGTCACCATTTGTTTGCAGGATGTCTTAGACTCCCCCACTCACAACAGTAGGGTGATAGCTTGGTAGTTGTGGTTACGATAGTCTGCACATGATAAGTGAGCAGTAGAGAATCAAAGCCGTTGCCTTGTGTCACAGAGGAACGTAAAGACAGTGTTCCCTGTGTGGTGATCCGTAGACTTTAATGCAGGGTCTGTGATCAAAGCGGACCTTTAACATTGTAAACCAGTTTAATTCCTGTCAAAAGACTAATTTGCACATGTAGACCCTTCAGGTTAATATGAAGTTCTCAGAAGCTTCATTATAAATGTACAGTCACTTAATTTAAGACCTGTCTGATTGTTATAGAAACTTTCACACAACGTGTCCCCACTGAGATGAGGTTTTCTTTGCTGCTTGTGTTTAAACTGACTACTGATGTTGACATAATGCAATGTTGTCTTTTTTTTTGTTTGATTTTATTATTTAATTTTTTATTTTTTTTAATACCAGAGCCTGGTATCATAATGTACTGGAGGTGAAGTCAGCCAGTGTTGAGAACACTTTTTTTTTTTATTTGACTTGTCTTTGAAGTGAAATCTCACTGCACTTTTTAAGAACATGTTTTAGAGTTAGAGTGACAATGTAAGTCTTAGAAACATGGTTAAAAAAAAAAAAAAAAATCTTTATCTCCAGAACTTTTGGGGTACTGTGTCTTAGAGTAGAGGAAACGTTTATGAATTGTTCACACATGTCCAAAAAAGGGGAGCACTCTTGTTTAAACTAGTGAACCTTTCTAACCCACATAATGAGCCAAATAATAATAATAATAATAATAACAATAATAGTAATAAGAGACCGAGCTGGATCAAATATCACAGGAGATCTTGACTGGAACACACTCTTTGGTGGTGAAGGGAATGACAAAGACAGGTTGCATTTCAAGTTTCAATCGCTCAAAATGAAAAAAAAAAGTCTAATAATGTATCAACCGTCTGTGCTGCTGCCTATTTAATTTATTGAAACAGGAATGTACTGCTCTCATTACTGACCACACAGCCTTGTAAGGAGAGCGCTTTTTGAGAAAAGACTCAATGGGTATTTATTTTTTAAATGTGGACAACATGATTGATCGGTAGCTAGAGACATTCCTTTTAGTTTATCCTTAAATATGAAAGTAGAGCCCGCCTCTGCTTCCTAAAGGCCCATTTTAACATTCCCTTGAAAATGGACCAAGTGATGCGACGCAAGTCTTTGCGTGTTGTGCTGGGGCGTCTGCATTTGAGGATGGCGGCCATGGCCGTTCCCTGAGGGTGTGTATGTTCTGTCACAGCTCTGTGCAGCAGACCTGATCAGTCCAGAGCTGACTCTCCATTCACACTGTACAGAGATCTAGCATGTCTCTCCAAATGATTAATAAAGATGTCTTATTACCTAAGTCATGCAGAATGCGTTTTCTTCTTTAATCTTTCTTTTACACTGCACCCACCGGACTTATCTGTACAGTATTATTAAATGACACGCTAGTAATTAAATGTCATTGATAGATAGGCTATACAGAACTGACATAAAATGTCAAATTCAACGTCAGTTTCAATGTCAACAGTTGGGTCGAACGAGTACTGAACTGAAGTATTCCTACATGTTGTGGCACGCATGGCTTCTAGTTTGACACGACATCAAACACCCCCAGATCCTATGGATGACTGGATATGATTCCTGTCATCTGAATTACCTACGCTACTGGCCAGGGCTGGATAAACAAGCAAAGGGGGCCCTGGGGCAGAAATCAGCCGTTGTGTTATTGTTAATAAATATTATAATTTTATTAAATGCTGATTCGTTGAGGAATACACACAACGTAAGCATAATATTAACTGAAATCTTAAAGGTATTGAAACAGAATTTTAAACAGAGGTCCTGTTCAAGACAGGTATTTGTTTAAAAAGCAGAAGCCACCTCAGGAAAAGTTTGACATTTTGTTCAGTGAGAAGGTTGAAGCCACTCTTACGTATGTCTGTACGCTCAGTATGATGCTGCCACCAGCCGCCAGCTAGCTTAGCTTAGCATAAAGGCAGGAAACAGGAGGAAGCAGCCCGTCTGTCTCTGTCTGCGAGTAACAGAACCTGCCCACCAGCACTTCTAAAGCTCCGTAATGAACACGTTATACAGCAGGTATCTTCCTTGTTTCAGCAAAAGCCACAGTGTAAAAATGAGAGTTTGCTGCATTACTGGGGTTTTGTCCTGGGACCAATGACTTGCTGGAGTCTCTGCCGGTTACCTGGAAACTGGACCTGGTCAAGAAATTATTCCAATTCAGCGTACAGGCATGAGAGTGGTACTGATCTGCAGTTACTCGTGTTACTGAAAAACAACTTTTGGGGCCCCCTGAGCTTCTGAGGCCACCTGGGGTAGCTGATTGCTTTACCCAGTCGATAATCCAGTTTTGGTGTTGGCACCATATTAAAGTTGTAGTTTAGTTTGTTGCATTTTCAGAAACACACCAGCACGTCCAGTATTTATGTTTTATTCCAGGCACTCACAACACTCATTCAGTGTAGTACACGTACTCAAAAAGGAATGCGCTACTGCATGTTGTAATGGGCAGAACTGAAGAAACCGTCTTGCGCCATTGTTTTGACGCAAAGACTCATCAACAGAAATCCTGTCATCGAGTGTGTTTGTGGCTCTTAACTTCAGTCAGACTAACCAGAGCAACCTGCAGCGGTGGATTTTGTCTAAATACATGCACTCAAGTACTGTAGGTTCAGTACAGTTTTGAGATACTTGCACTTTATTGAGTATTCCTCTTTGATTCTACTTGACACTTCTACTCCACCACATTTCAGAGTTAAACACTTCATTTTGTTTACTCCAGAACATCTATCAGCTGTACTTACTGGGGACTTTACAGATGAAGAGTTTAAATACAAAACATGTGACACTTACAGGAGCCATATTGCTGCATAATAATTGAGTACCTCTACTTTTTAATAGGTTTTTTGATAATACTGTTGCACTGATATAGGTAATCTTGTGTGTATTGGAGTATTTTTATATTGTAGTATTGCTACTTTTACGTGAATAAATGATCCGAGCCCTTGCTCTACCACTGCCACCCTGCACTCTGGAGTTGTTTGCTTTTTCTTTTCCGCCCTAATCCCGGTGATCAACACTACCAGGACCACATCGGGAGCCGGTAAATACATTGCGAAACCGAAACTGGCCCTGTGCCATTTTCACAACCCCGTTTCTCTTTGTTTGTTCTCTGCCGGGCTGCTGCCTCCCTGCTGTAGTCCCGCCTGCAACTTGGACAGCCGAACGCTGCTGATGCCAGATCATTCAGCACTCGGATGCAGCTCCCTGTTTGGCATTTTTAGAGGAGCTGAAGTCAGTCGCTGTGCTAACACTGAAAGATGGGAATATTTAAATGGTATCGAAAGGCAAAGTAACACAACCGCCTTCAGGTCTAGTTAACAGGTGTACAGTTAAGACGGCCTTTTACGACTAGGTGGCACCAAAACCAGCATCTCTGCTAACACATTTCTTGCTCCTTCCAGCGTGGAAGGTCACCAATGACCTTAATATGACCGAGATGCTAAACACATTAACACATAACAGTGACCTTGATCGGAGATTTAATTCTACTTAGCATGCATGTGTACAATCCGCTTTTATTTTCAGAGCGGTGCTGGCTGTTCATTTTGGAACTGATATGTGCACATAAGGTAACACAAAAGAAAAAAAGGCCATTTCCATGAAAGCGATGATCCAGTATTCTAATATCTTCTAACATGGAATATTTGCCAGATGCTCATTGAATGGGGTTTATAATCCACTTTCATGGCTGAAGGAGTCTTTTGTGGCATGTTTTTGTTCTTTATCGTCCCCGCAAAAGTAACAGTCACATTATGCGGCTCAGGAATCTCCTCCTGGCTTCACTTATTTTTAGTCCCTTAAATTCATAATGTGTCATAAATGATGCACGGAGTAAAGTGCAAAAGTGGCATGTCTTTGCTTTGAGCTCATGATTCTTTTAAATGAGTCATCTCCCAAAGCCGCATGGTATGATCAGCATTAATTAGCAAATAAAAACACTGATAAAGAATTCTTTCAAAAATAGTGTTTATTAAATACTTTGTCAACTTGCTATCATAAATAAAGAAAACAGTAGGTTATATTCAGTGTCCAGCAGTGGATATGTAAAAGGGAACGTCCTCAGGAGACCATCTGTTGTGAGGAGGTCTTGGGGTGTTAGCCCCACTGGGACAGCTGAACCAAATCCCACATCACCAGCTGGGGGAATTAAGCCTAGAATAAATAATGGGGCGACGGGCCACCTTTGGCTGAGGACAAAACAATGTCTTGACAGGAGCACAAATGGAGTCTTGGTCCTAACGGCCCCAACTTTGCTTCCACCTGACAAGCTTGTGTCAAGTCTTCAAGAAGCATCTAATATCCTGAGAACTGCAACATGTCGCATCATTCTTGGTCCATCTCTTCTTTTTCAAAATGTCTCTTCAGTTGAAAGCCTGCGCCAGGATTTCATTTCCCTTCAAAAAAAGAAGGAAACAAAAAAATATTAGCCCACATTTGAACAAAATCCGTCGGCTTTTGTCTCGGTTTAGCACAAAGTCAGGACTTACACGTTGCTGCCAGGCACGATCCTCTCCTGGTGTTGCTTCGTCAAACTGAACTTTCGGAAGAATGCGGGTAATTTGAGCTTTGTTCTGGGGGACGGCAAGGAAGCGCTGAAAAATAAAGGTTTCTGTGTCAGAATGTGCCACTGCCGAGCTGAGGTGCTAATGAGAAGCTTTGTGGACAAATCTACTGATTACCATCGATGTGCGAATCGCTCGGCATGGCTGGAATTTTGTGGAATCAGCTTCAAATTCTTCAAATTCAACACTGGTTTTACAGAGATAATATTCTCAATCTTTGACATTTTCAGTCCTGACATGACCCTACAAGTGTTTGAAGGAAACAACTCTTAATGTTGAAGCTACTTTAAAGAAAATAATAACAATAGGAAACAACAAGAGGTCAAGGGTCACACATTTTTAAGTTTTCTGTTTGTATATGTCTCTGCTCATTTAAATAGTCATACTCTGACTGAAAATGCCCAGAAACAGGAAGGAAACTGAGCCTACGATTGCAGCAAACCAGTAAGTTAGTAAGCTTTCCACGTGTGTGTTGACACTGTCATACCCACCACTCTGCTTGTAACGAGGGTTGCTGTTTGGCCTCTGTCCTCTCCCCCTCAGCTTCCTGTTTCAGTCTGCCCTCCTCCTCCTCCTCCTCCTCCTCCTGGGCCTCTGCGTCCACGTCCTCCGGTATCTGCTCCCACAGCCTGCTGTTGACCCACAGAGCTTCCTGCAGGCTGAGGCCGCGGCCTACGCAGGTCACCCGGCGACACAGAGGGCAGCCCACGGTCAGCAGCCCGCTCCTGGCCTGCGACATCGTCTCCAGGCACGGGTCGCAGAAGGTGTGCCTGCAGTGGAGCACCCGGGGGATCCGGTCCATCCTCGAGTAGGGCAAGAGGCAGACGCTGCACTCGCCGTCCTCACACAGAACCATGGTCAAGCTGAACTGGGGGACCACGCTGAGGATCGAAACGACTCCTAATGAAATGTCTCCCTGGAACCTTCCACTATTTCGCAACTGATACTGATGATAAGCTCTTGTGGAAGTAGATGGTTGCTCCAGGTTCCCAGTTTGCTTCTGTCTGTGAAATAAAATTGTGGTTGAAGTAGTTATGGGATGTGCTGTTGAGATCAAACTACAAACTTTCTCATACTGGTAATATTTGCAGGGCAAGAGATTTTTTTGGATCTATTTTGAATTGGAAATATCGTAATCGTCTTTCAATTTGTACTGAATTCAGACTTTAGTTATATTTTTATTTAAAATTAACAGTGAGATGTAATTTTGAGTATAGTCTAAACTTTGCTGCCCAGGGAGAAATAACTTAAAAGGTAAAGAAGTTAGAGTTGCTTAAGTTTGAAATGGTTAACCATAATATGTAGGGATTATTCCTACCTAGTATTACTGCATTATTTCAGACATGAACACTAAATATAGAAAAAATCTAAGAGAAAAGAAATCAGTATCCTCTAATACACATCATAGCTGAAGAAAGACACGTGTTTGTGTACTTACAGTTTGCATATATTCCGTGAAAGACTCGATGCTCCTTCAGACCAGTATTAGAGCACTGTCCCTGTAGGATGTGCTGCACAGCCTCGCTGCGGTGGATGGACAGGGAGAGCCGGCTCGTCTGCCGCCTGTTGGGAGTGTCTGTTGTGTTTTGTGTGGGCGGAACAGAAACGTCCCTCTCTCTCTTCCCATGCACCAAACCCTCACTACGCAACAGCTGGGGAAGCAGCAGAGCGACGGAGACGCTCTTTGTTCAGTGTTTGACGGAGGACAGCTGGAGAAACGAGTGTGGTGAGTGGCAGGAGGAGGGGGGGTGGGAGGCAAACAGTGGTAATGAGCATAGTTAGACTCGCCCCCTTTCAAAAGGTACAACTGTCGTTACAAACTGGTGTGTCTTAATATGTAAGGATGGATTGACCCATAGATTTTTCTCGAAAACGTTGGGCTCGTCCGGGATTTGAACCCGGGACCTCTCGCACCCAAAGCGAGAATCATACCCCTAGACCAACGAGCCACACTTACCTCCTCCAAACGTTGGATCTAAATACAAAATATCCACTCAATATTCAAATTCTCTTGGTTTTATTGCTTTTATTTATGTTTATGATATATATTTCCATCCTGCGTGTTTTCTACGATCTTCTCTACTCAAAAACCCGTGACACGCATAAATATCCCTAGCACAACTGCAAAGGCTGGAGCTACCGGTAAGGCAACCCTACCGTTAAAGTAAAGTTCGGTGGCCAACAAAGTGTTAATATTAACTCAGTGTAGAGTATAACGTTTTCCTTGTAAAACGTGAAAATTTCTGTCCTTGATACACGCAGCTAGAGGTAAAGAGGCCGTCAGCGTCTGCAATAAGACCATACTGTAATCCAGTAGATGTTTTAAATTAACGCTAACGCTGTTTGTAGGAGCAGCCAGCTGCAGATAAACGCTAGCACATAACTGACCCTAGCGCCATTCATGCAGTAGCGCCAGTCGAAGCTTCTCGAAAAGTAGGGCTCGTCCGGGATTTGAACCCGGGACCTCTCGCACCCGAAGCGAGAATCATACCCCTAGACCAACGAGCCACGTGTCCAAGGGAGCCGACAAAACTCATATTAATAAATTCAACAGTCGAAATGACGAACTAATTCTGCTTGTGTGTACTGATGATTATTTGGATTACCTATTGTTTCCCTTCTCAGTACAGTCCTTGTGCAACTTTGGCCTCAGACTATGGAAATGAAGGTTGTCGAGACAGGCTGTAAAAAAAATAAATAATAAATTTATCACTGTAGCATTATGTGGCTTTAAGTAATAGACCCGTGGGATATATAGTATTTTAATTTGGTTTGATTAAAAGAGGTTTATGAGTTACCAGGCCTGGCCGCAGAGCTCCACCAGTAACCCCAGCGCTGTGGAGCAACGTACGGCGTGCTGAGGTCACGGGTTGGAGGTGGAGTTACCGCCTTACATCCCGCGAATCCATTGAAGTGCAGTTCAGTTAACGATGTAAACAAACGTAGTTAGACGCACTGAAACTTGTCGACTTTAGCTTCTAGCGTGTGCTGGCTACGTTCGAAACTTCAGTCTTCCGCCTACCGCATTTAGCCCTAGCTATAGAACCAACCAATCATTTCAGCTCACGCAGTTTAACTGGCGTCGCCGCAGCTCATTGTGGTTATGGTTAGCACGTAACGTCAATGCTGTCACAGGGGTTGCCAGGTTAGTCAGCGTAGCTGTTAGCTAACCTGAGGGAAGTTAAAAAAAAGTGTTCGCAGGGACAGTAGACTGTAAGGTAGGTGATAACAAGACTTGATTGACACTTCCGAGCAGATGGAGGCTTCCTTGGGATCCCTGCCGAATCCTGATCTCAGGTAACGTGTAACTGTGGCTAAAGCCGGTGACTACCTGACTAACTCGAGCTACTTCCATAATATCACGGGCAAGCCGGTGATGGTGGGCGCGCGTAGAGATGGCACGCTGTCGGTTATGTGGTATCTTAACGGGTCTCGGAAACATCCACCGTGATTCGATGTTTGTGCGTTTGTATCCCAGCTCTGTCCTGTCATCGTGTGAGCCGGAGCTCCAGGAGCTGATGCGACAGATCGACATAATGATCAATCATCAGAAGAGGGGCTGGGAGGCTGAGATCAAGGCCATGGGGCTCAGGCTGAAAAGTGGAGAAGAGGAGCTGCTGACTTCCAGGAATCTCATTGAACGGAGGGACCTGGAGGTGAAGTAGAAGACCACTTAACTACTTAACTAAAGTTTTAATGTAGTGTTTCTTGATGCAGCTGAGACACCGAGGCTTCTCTGTTCCATGTAATATGGGTTTTCATATCTATGCTGATTACTGTAGTTCATTAGTCATATAGCTTGAATTGAGGCTTAACATTTTCCTTGCTTATGCCACGAGGAATATGCAGTAAACAGAACTGTTGCTTGGCACTTATGCTGCTAAATGATGATGTTATGTCAATGTTTTATCCATATCTTTACAACACCACCACCATCTTCACCCTGTTCACAGATCGGATTGCTGCGCAAGCAGCTGGAAGACGCCCAGACTGATCGAAAAGAGTTAGTTGCAAAGTACGAACAACAACTGCAGAAAGTCCGCGAAGAGGTGAGACAAATTTTCTGTTATAGAATTTAAAAAAATCAGTCAGTCTGTCAAATGGTAGTCTACAGATTTGCAGACTCGAGGTTTCTCTGGTTGAAAAATGGTTCTGCTTGTATGTATTTGACAATGCTTAATTTTGAGAATCATCTTCCAGCAGAGTTACAGTATGTTCATACAAGCATGTTGAACTTTTTTTTTCCTGCAGTTAGATAAATTAAAGAGAAGTTACCACAAGCTTCAGCGCAAACAGCTCAAGGAGACCAGTGGAGGAGCAAAAGAGATGGATCTTTCAGGGGTGACCCAACTGCATGAAAAAACTGAGGTACAACAGTCCATTTCCCTTTGCTTCTTTTCTTGACATTATCCCAGTCACCTACGAAATCCCCTTTACTGCCATCTACCGCTCAAGTTGAGCAAATTTATCCCTGCCTGTCCTTGCAGGAATATCGTCAGCGCTCTGCGGAGTGGGAGCAGCAGCACATCCAGTACCAGAAACAGCTGACGGCACTGGAGGCCCAGAACGAGAGCCTGACCGATGAGCTCGCACATGTGAAAGTAAGAGCAACACAGGCGATGTCAAGTCGGACGGAGTTTTATGCCGAAGCAAAGTTGAGACAGGTCGTTTTTCACACGTTTTTTTTCTGTCATTTGACTTCCAGTCCCAGTGGGCATCGTGGCGAATAGAGAGGGAGCACAGGGAGTGCTGTTTAGAGGTGCAGAACCTGCGTACTCAGCTGGAGAAGACTCAGGGCAGCCTGCACGCACAGGAGCTTGAGCTGGAGCGACTCCGACCGCTTGAGATGTGGCTGGCACAGTACCAGCGAGAGCAGCAGGTTAGCAGAATGACAGGAATGTATACAAGCAGTGTCAGATTAATGGGATCATGATGGGCCCCGAGGCTACACTTTTATCGGGGCCCTCCACCATCCCATATTAAGAAAAAAAAAAAGAGATAACCGAGGAATTCAGTGACACATTTTTGAGCAATAGCCTGGTAAAAATAGTAACCAGGCGTATATTAATGTGAAAAATTTAGTTTAAATCTTTTCTGAGAAATTTTCCATTTGTTGTAAAATATGCAACTCCTTAGTTTCTCTTAGTCCAATTAAAATCAGTAGGATCTGGCAACAGACCCACAATCTGATATCAAAAAAGAAAATTTCAGGACCTTGAAACTTGAACAGTGGATGTGACACACTTTGTGTGAATGTTCCTAAAGATCCACCTGTGATGAGGAAGATGCTAGACTGTTGGCTGATGTACCGATAGCTTTCAACCTTTATCACAACCAGAGCTGAAGCAAGTAATTCATTAATATATGGCTGCAAATAACAGTTATTTTCATTATTGATTGTTGGATCCATAAAATGTCAGAAAGTAGCTGGGAAAATCACAGTTTTTTACAATCACAATTTCCTAAAGCCCCAACGTTACTCTTTCAGATTGCTTGTTTTTTCCGACCAGCATTCCAAAATCCAAAAATATTCAGTTCACTGTCACATGAGACAAACGAAAGCAGCGAATCTTCACATTTGAGAAGCTGGAGCCAGAGACTGTTTGGCTTTTTTGCACAGACAAGTACTTATCATCGTAGTTGCCCATTAATTGTCTGTGAGTCGACTAATTGATTAATCAACTAATACCTACAGCTCTAGATTATTGATAATTGAATAATTGTTGAAGTCATTTTTCAAACAATATTCCAAACATTCTTGATTTCAGCCTTCTGAAATGTGAGGATTTTCTGCTTTGCTTTGCTTTATCTGACAGTAAACTGAACATCCGTGGGTCTTTTGCTGTTGGACGGACAAAACAAGCAGTTGGATGACATCACTAATCCACAATTTTTCTGACATTATTCAAATAAAAGAGAAGATAATCAGCAGGTTCATCAGCGATGTAAATAATCGTTAGTTGCAGCCATAATCACAACTAAAGAATGAGTTTTTCCATCAGGAGAGTTTTCAGTTCATCGCAGCTTTGTCCAGAAGCCTGGGGATAAAGTCACATTAACCTTGAGCCCACTCTGGAAAATACTGACGCAACTGAAAAAATGGTCCCGATATTACCTGGAAAACAACAGCCCTTCATAAGTCTGTTATGCAAATTTTATTTCATTGAGCATCAGGCACAATAACAATAAGGCTGAAATATAATTTTATTGGCTGATGGTCCACGGCTGTTCCGCAGGTGTTTTCAGAGGAACGGGAGGAACTTCGCGCAACGCTGGACTCTCAGGATACATTTGTGCGACGAGCCAGTTTGGAACGCCAAAGGCTTCGTAGTGAAGCTGCGAGACTCAACCAAGTACTGCAAGCTAAAGACCAAGTCATTCGGTGGGTGACTCTCCATCTGTCATTTATGTGTATTCAGTACTGTCATGATGTAGTACAAAAACACTTTCACAAGAGGGCACTCTACACCGTCACTGTGGGCAGGATGCACAGTGGAGAAGCTGCAGGTATTTTTGCAGTGGTCCAAAAGAAAGTTAGAAACAAGTGAAATGTGAAAAGTGAAAGTTGTCTTGTGAGTGTTTCATGGATGTTCTTGTGTATCCAGCTCTCTGGAGGACTGCGTAACCGCCCAGGGCTGTGCAGGTGTGGAAACCCTTCGACAAGATCTGGAGAGGACTGCAACCAAGCTTCACTCTGCCCAAGCTTGTGAGGTTCATCTCAAGGCTGAACTGGCATGTCTCAAAGAGAGGTGAATGCTGGAGTCTGTAAACGCCCACATTGTTTTTTCTTATTTTAGAGATATAAACTTTACCTTCTGTATGTTTTTGAATTTGCCAAATCAACACCGGTTTCCCTTTCACGTTGCGGTGATTTACTCAGACTGGATAACGTGAGCCGACAGAGAGCTGACCGCTCAAAGACAGAACAAGATCTGAGAAGCATAAAAGCAGAATATGACTCTTGTATCGTGGAAATGAAAAAGGTCAGAAAGCTTCCCTAACTCACTGACGTACTGTATTTTCTTTGTCTAACCTTTACCCCGTCGACATCAACATTGCTTCGAGTCACAAACCTTACCTGTCGCCTCTCTGACTCTACTCTACAGCTCAGAGAAGAGCTTCAGAGGGCCAAGCAGACTCACAGTGGTGAGGTGGAGGGGATGAGGAAGGAGGTGTCAAAGCTGACCAGTGAGCTGCACCAGCGCGAGCTCACCATTGCCTCACTGAGTGGCTCCTCGTCCAGCATCAAGCAGCAGCTTTGTGGCGAGGCGGAGCGTGCGGAACAGAAGGCAGCTGAGCTTAAAGTGAGAAGTTCCAACAATAGGTGTTAATCAAACTGTCAAATCATTTTCATAGATATTTTTAAAGCTTTAATGAGATTACAGTAGTTTTATAACAGAAATCACATGATGTGAGCCTTGTAAGGCAACGTTCATCCTTTTTTGACATGGAATACATAACATCGCTGTCTTCATCTATCTGACGAAGTGATGGCTTTGTGTTGCTCTGACACAAGTGTCTGTTGCATAAATATTTACTTTGAATAATAAATACTGTCATTAATTGTACAAAAAGAGCCACAATGCTCCTGCAGTATTTTGCACCTGGTTAGCAAGAGGGAGAAGAGGGAGAGTTGAAAAGTAACAGTATGAATGAGAGAGAGGCTCGTGTGCTCAGCAAATCGGAGATATAGACTGACCCTACACCTGCCATATTGTACATTCTTTAAAAGAGTCATATGTTAGTCTGCAAGAACATATAGAATTATTCGTTTCAGAAGTTCAGGTTGTGTGAAATCTTCGGGGAAATTCACAACAATCTAATGTATTTATAATGAATACATGTAAAAATAGGGCTGAAGTAACAGGAAATTGGCTGAAAGGGAAACAAAATTCTGGTGGAAGACATGCTGCTGCTGTAAACAAGGTACATCAGAGAGATCATTTCAGGAGAACTTAGTACCACACTGACAAGTGCAGACAATCAAGATACTTAGACAGTGACTGCAAATATAATCAGTGCCAGATTTATTCTCTTTGTTTGTTTGCAGCCCGGATAGATCCCCAAAAAAGGGGGTGTAACATCCTATCAAATGTACAACTCTCTCAACTCTATTTTTAAATTTATTGCTTCAGTCACGCTACTCTGTTGTGCACCGGAGCCATTTAGGATAAACTCTAACCAACTTAAGAGACCTTTACAGTTCTCTAACATTTGTGAGCATTTTTCAGTCAAAAAAGTTTGTTAAATAGATTTTATTATTAAATTTGTAAGTAGGAGAAAAATGAAGGATTTTTACTTTGATCTTCCAAGTCCAATAGTTTACTTTAAGCAGTTTGGGTCCTGTCTTTAAGACATGAAAATGCTCTGCTTTGAATCATAATTTATGTCTGCTATGGTTTTCCCCAAAATATAAAATTACCGTTAGATTAAAAAAAAAAAAAAAAAAAAAGACATCTAGCTCTTGTGCCTCATTGAAACACCTAGAGACTAAAATATGCAAATTTGTTCATTTCAAAATGTTTAAGTGCTGGACACAAGAAGTGTCCCACTGAAAAGTCCAGCCTCAGTGCATGTGACCCGGTGGTTTCAAATCTCCACATCACACCTGTGTAAGTTTCATACTGGACCATGATTGGCTTCCAGCCTGCTCATATGTACTGTAGATGTTTAAGGTGAGCAGAGAGAAACTTTCCTCCCTCAGCTGGTGAACGCGCACACACATCATTCTGCGCAGTGCACCTCAAACATCCACGCGACGTAACAATAGGCAAAATGAGTGGAGGGTGACTTTAAGTTAGGACTGTTAGGACCATGGGACATGTACAATGGCCATCACGTTTATGTGTTGAGGTGCATATCTGAAAGGGGCTATAGTTATCCTGGAAGAGACCTGCAAGGTGAAGCTCTAATTCCTGAGAAATGCTTTGTATTTTATTTTTATCCTTAATAGGTTAAGGAAACCTGTATCATGCTGGAGCCTGTCAGCTGCTCGGGGGGGGGGGGGTCAGTAAAATGGGTCACATTTTTCTTGTTTCTGACTTTCTCAGATGACTCAAACGCAGCTGGAGACTCTAGAAACTGAGAACCATCATCTGAAGGGTCTGCTGCATAGACTGGAGTCTCAGTCACCCAAGGTTTGTCTGCTTTGACATAGTTGTTAATGTAGTCATTGCATGGTTTTACAGACAGCAGCAGACAGAATTCTTTTCTCAATTTGGCCTCAGTGCTTGTGTCTAAATCTGACTCATCCCTCTCTTCGCTCTCCACAGGGGGGGGACTCATCCCTTGCCTCCCTGAGGGAGAGTTATACGTCCTCACTGAGCATCCTGGAGCAAGAGAATCGACAGCTAAGGCAGGCACTCAGTGAGATGCGTGCCCGAGCTGGGGTGTTCAGCCAAGATAAATATGAACGTGCCCTGCTCAGTCACGCAGTAACTGACCAACCACGGCCTGCTCAGGACAGGTAGGTGTGGCGTATACACAGACACACAGGCGCAAGAGATCAAGAAACCAAGCCCTGATGCACCTACTTGTTTTATCAGTAGGAATGAAGATAAGAGACATCAAAAGTACCAGGAGGTGATGCAGGCCGCAAAAGCTAAGCTGCAGGACAACAACACTCGCCATGAAGGGAAGATCCAGAGGCTCTTTAAAGAGCTGCAGACCTTTTCCCAGTCCCCCACAAGCCAGCCCTGCAGCCAGGACCAAGATGGCAGGCCTCATTCATCAGCATCCTCCTCCTCTTCCTCCTCCAGTAGCGAAAGACTGACTAGGAGAAACTCAGTGCCAACCTTGAGTTCAAATGATTCTGCTGCTGAGGGACAAAGCTCCAGCTCCGAAGACTCTCTGAATCTTGTGTCCGTAGAAAAAACCATCCCCTCTGCCTCTCCACTGGTGAGACTTACCTCAAATAAGCCTCTTAGTCCACGGTTGTCGTGAAGGTTTTTGTTTTTAGCAAAGAATCCTACAGTTGCGTGTTTTTCCTGCTTCCCAGGGGCCTTTATCAGTGTCACCTGCAGACGGCATGGTTAGTCGTTTCCTGGAGGAGGAAATGTTCCGGACCAAGGAGCTGTTCCAGAGACTGGACACCCACATCAAGGGTTTGAGAGAGAACAACGTCAGGACAGTCTCCAAGTACCTACCGAGTGACTCAGTGCCCGACTCTGCCCAGACCTCTGTACAGAATGGTCAGTGATTGAGTAAGGTGGAATAAATCTGAAAAAAGTGCCTTGAACAGCAGCCCTGAATCACATTTGTGGGACATATTGTATATGCCACACTTAATTGAACTTTAGGGACAACTGGTCTTATTTTTACATTTATTTGGACATTTAATATCACTATGGCACCTCAGAGCTTTGAGCTCACCCAAGTTTTTCTTAAGAACTGTCAGAGAGAGTGAATGCATTTCAGAAAGAGTTGTCGGTATACATGTAAGCAATACCAAGCACACTCCGCTCCCAAAGTAAGGGACAGTTGGTTATATTTTTGACAGTGTATTTGTCCTAGATAGCTGATTAGCCCAGATTTTCTCAGCTTTTAGTTTGTTTTCAGTCACGTTACATTTTTGTCCCAACAAGCCATCCTCGAGGAACAAACACTGACAGAAGCTGACTGGTCAAACGCTTTGCCTCATGTCTTGCATTAAAAGTTCCACACATGGGAACAG
Source organism: Xiphias gladius (assembly GCF_016859285.1). Classification (NCBI taxonomy): domain Eukaryota; kingdom Metazoa; phylum Chordata; class Actinopteri; order Istiophoriformes; family Xiphiidae; genus Xiphias; species Xiphias gladius. The sequence continues at coordinate 25,360,439 of NC_053405.1, read as the reverse complement.
GGAATATGTCTGATAAAATGTTGCAACTTGTCCTGTAAAGTTTTGCAAATTCTCGCATCCTAGAAGCTGGAACCAATTTGCGCATTTTTCAATTAACGATTAATAACAACTATTATCAAACTACTCCCAGATGCTCTTCTAATCAGTTAATCAAACAACTGTCTCAGCTGCGGTCAGCTTGTAGTCTTGTGTAAAGGGACAAAAAAGTAGAATGGCGAAAAGAAGGGAAGAACTGCACTAAATGCAGGAATTAGGTCTCACTGCTGGCTTTTGTGGTCACGGATGTAACGCATGAACTGAGTCATGACGGTCGACAACAGGAACTCATCAACGGCTAACTGTTTAGGAAAACATCTCTGCAGTATTTTATCTTAAAAGATCCTAAAGATGCCAGATGTGTGGGCTCTTGCGCCCAAGACGGTTTATGTTTATGCTGCGTTCCGTTTCAGCTTGTACGACTGCTGACGTTTGATTGTTGCGGCTAGGGAAAAAAAAAAAAACACGGGAATATGCTTGATTTTCCAAACAGAGATTGTTTCTATCTGAGACAATGTTAACATTTTGTGACTGAGCCATGTTGCGACACATCTGTCGCTGAAAGGGCAGGTTTCATTATCAGCTCATATGTGAAATTGGTCTCAACTGTGCTTTTAATAAGTTACGATGGCCTTAAGACTTTGTTGACCAATCACGGTGTGTTCTGCCATATCACATAGCTGACGTTCGGTCGCTGAATTCCAGCCGAGTCACTGGTTGACTTTCTGACATTAAGCTGCGTTCCTTTAAACTTTTTTCTTGTAGGAGGCTGCATACTCCAGTTTTTCAAGTTGCCTGTAATGCAGCATTAATGTGCACTTTGCATCTACATCCAGAGCAAAGAATGTTGCCGTGAGCCAAAGGAGTGTCCATCCTCCCTGCACGTCTGTCGGAACAGGGAAAATGCCACATATGTACATGTCTGTCCAGACATCTCAGACAGCAGGGAGGAAGAGACGGCAGCTTATACTGTAGCTGTCCTTATTTTCTTGTTTACTCATCTCCCAACCCACCCCCCACCCCCAAAGCACCACCACCACCACCCAGAGGCTCTCCAGCTAGTCTAATACAGGAATGTGAGCACCATGCCAGCGCTGTCATGAACCTTTCCCTGCAGCCTGCTTTGTCCTCATCATTAGAAAGCGTATGGAATGTTAATATCAACCATGTGGGGTGCTGAACCGCAGAAACAATGAAAGGCTACAAGGGGAATAGTTATATTTTACTGCTTTCCTAATGAAAAAAAAAAGTGAAAAAACAGTTCTCAAGAAATATGTGTTTCTCATGTTTGCTGTCGTACTATTACAATAACAATACAGAAGTAATGGTTCAGTTGTCTGTCTGAGTCCAGTGACTTCTCACTGTGGTATTTGGTAGCCTGTGTTACTAGCACTGTAAGCCCCAACAAACAGCACTGAGGAATTTGGCAAGGCAGGCGTTTCTGTGGCTCTCTCTGGGGGGAGGTGAAAAGGTTTTTATATGTGTAGATTCCTTGAGGGGGCCTAGTGAAAGGGAGGAGGAGTTAGGCTGATTCAAGTCTGGGGAGAGCTCGGACAGCCTTATTTACATAATGCTTCACAGGAAAAATAAGCTTTAGGCTGCAAGATGATTGAATAATTGCTAAATTGATTAGTGTAATTAATTGAATTGCCTACACTAAGCTCTTAACTCTATCGGGACATTTAGTGGTATGATGCAGAGGACACCCTCCCTCTAAAGGCACACCCATTTTTTCGGATGATCGCTTTTTGCTCCTAATGATTTCCGTATGCTTTTAAAGGGGCATTCAAGCAATTTAATATTGTAATTCCATAACATTGGCTGACTTCCAAGAGAAAGATTTAAAAAATGCTCAAAACTGATGCAGTAGAGGCCAAGGTATCCCGACTTTTAGTCTCAAGTATTGGTCAAGCCCCCAGAACACTGAATCCTACATTTCCCATTATGCAACTCATCAGTGTCTTTCATTAGACCCTCCCTGCTTATGTCTTTCAAACTCCACAACCCCAGGTTGGAATGCAGGCTTTCTTCTAAAAAAAAAAAAAGTGATAGAGCAATATTATCACCCATTTGGATTCATGTTCGTGCCAACCTGGCCAATGTAAGTCTCATAGCCCAAGCCGAGATAACCCTGGTGACATCATCAGGGTTGTTTCTTCAGGCTTTAGACAGCTCTTCTAAAGCCACAGAAGACATTAAACAACTGTTTTCTCAAGCTGAATGATAATCTCTGCGACAAGTAAACTGTAACTTGATGCGTGAAATTGGAAATTGATGTGTGGCGTGCCCCTTTAATAAGCATATTGGAATTGTTGAAAGTAATTAGACTAAAGCATGTGGGACAGGTTAAGACAAAACCTGATAATTTGGGGGCTTTTAGGGCTCTATACAAAATCTTTAAAGCCTTGATAATTCTTACTCTTGATGGTTCAACTCGAAAATGACAGTTTGACAGAGTTATCACAAGGTCCACTTACTGGGTTTAACTTTCAGGCACATCTCATGGCCTTCCTCAACAGATGGAGTTTGCTCATTTGGGTTTATTTAAAGTGGCTATATTCAATATTATTATAATAACAAAAATCAAATCACTATGTGTATTGTGAAAGGTATCACCTCCAGTGCTGAAAGCTGTTTCAGGTAAAAAGCTCTGATAAACACATTGTACGGTACCTGTCCAGCACCAAACAGAGGATGGACAAAGTTAGGGCCTAGCTGGTGAATATAGTTGAGCATTTAGCTGAGCTAGATGTTTCTCACAGGTTTGTGGAGACCAAAAACAGAACTAAAAGGAGAGTGAATATTTGATTCGGCTAATGTTGCCCTGTGTCGGCTGGATGTGTAAATAAGCAACTGTTTACTAACAAGCTTTTTAAGGTGATGATACACCAATCAGCCACAACATTAAAACCACTAACTGGTTTTTAATGTTGTGGCTGATCGATGTGTGTGTCAGTGTTGTATTGACAGCTTGTTTTCCAACCTGGCAGAAGAGAAAAAAAAAGTTATTATAAGTTTAAATTAGTTAGTCAGCTGACCGAGGGAGCGGCTCTGCTGATGAAAGCCACAAGATGGGCTGAAAGCTTGGGGGGGGAGGAAAAAAAAAAAAAAAAGTAAGCAGACTTTGTGATTTTTTTTTTTTTTGACTATTTTTATACAATGTTAAATTAGGTCTGGAAAAATGATCTTTTCTTTCTCTAGTTGAATGAAATCTTATGCAGCATGCAAATGCCTTTTAGGTCAGTGAAAAAACCAAGAACCAAAAATGTCCCCAAGAACGTCCTCCATCCATTTTTTTTTTTTTTCCCCTTGTTAATGATAAAATACCTATAAGAAGTTGGTAAGTGCTTTTTTTTTTTTTTTTTTTTAGTAGTAGTACTATTTCACTCAATTAACATTCTCATTCAAGCTTAAACACTCTTTTCTGCCAACATCCACATGTTGACGGTATCCTAATTTTTTGAGTCACTCTTGCAACAGCCTGACTGCAAACCGCTGTAGGAGAGCTCAAAAGCAAGGATGGTTTGAGACCGTTGAGTCCTTCATTGCTTCTCTTGTTTTACCACAAACAAGCAGCAGGGGGAGCAATGAAATGCTCTGCTGTCACACTGAGGTCAATAGGAATGAATCTGCCAAATCAGATACTTCTCTGTTACCCAGTAATTCGGCAGCCTGCGTCTGAGTTCTAGGCTTGAAAGATAGTTTTCCTGCTCCTGGCACGAAACAGGAATGCATCTACAGTCCAACACCATACTTGAACACCTCATGTTACAAACCAGACATTTTAGTTGATCCATGAGGCCAAATGATCTATCAAAGTCTGATCCCATACGCACAAATACAGTATGTGAGTAAACAAACTTTCCAAATACTCAATTGTAAAGTCGGTTCCATTTATCAGCCCATCTTGAATGGGAAAGATATCCGAGGTATGTGTTTTAGGAATTTCCCTTATCTGTAAGATCATAACTTGTCATGGGAATAAAGAATGAAGATAGATTGTTTGTGTGGAGTTCTGACTTATCTCTGTAGAACTGCTCAAAGTAATGCAGGTTGGTAGGGATTTCTTAAACCAGGCAGGGTCAACTGCCAGGACAGATTACTGAGAAGAGGGGGGGGGTATGTCTGTGATACTTGATGAAAATAATTTACCAATATCCAAAAGTGGTTGATATATTTTCTCTTTTAACGTATCTGAACCCACAGAGAAAAGTGTTATTATAGTGGTCCAAGAAGTGCAAAAATGTCTCTCCAGTATGATACATGTTGCTCGTAAGTGACAAACTACTCCCGTCACACGCTGTTGCACCTTGACAGACATGATGAACATGATTTTTTTTTTTTTTTTTTAATGAATTGCTCAACTTCCTTAAGAAGATAAGACGACTTTTCCCAGAATTGTTGCGGCCCGCATGCATTCTTTGTTGCACATTCCACGGCGGGGCCTCAGGGAACATGCCTGTCGTGCTTCGTGTGTGTCCATGTCCCACTTCTAGCTCCAGCCATGTCCCTTATGTGATGGGAACGTCTCATTGTTCTGGGAGGGTGGGGTTGAGTGAGTGGGTGCAGGTTGTGGCTGGACTCATCTCGTACAGTTGGACTCCGGACGCTCGCTGCAGGATACTTGGAATGTTGCAGAGACAGAGGGGCGCGTTCTTATCGGCCCGCTTGGTGCTCTGTGCCAAAGAAACTGTGCCAGAGAGGCCAAGAGGAAAAGACTCATTCCTCTAAAGTACAATGAGTGCGTTAACATGCACACTAGTGTCCCACTTACAGCGGGCCTATGTGTTTGTTTGCGCACTGTGGCATGTAAACAGCGGTGGAAGAAGTATGGAGATCTTTTACTTAAACAACAGTAGAGATACCAGAACACAAAAATCCTCCGACTTGAGCTTTGTGTTCCCAAAGCTTTCAGCCACATCTCATGGCCTTCCTCAATGAGGGGAGTTTCCTTACTTGTCATTGTGATAGTGTAACTCAAATATATTTAGATCACATGATCTAAATATAGAATTGTTGATTATAACCCCTCTTTCTGTCCAAGGCCCTCTGGTGCCAGATGTGAATGGCCTCCTTGATCTTTCTCTGGATTTTTATTTTTAATTTTTGGTGATTTTCATAATCTGCTCTTTGTACATGTTTGCCCTGAGTGACCATGCTGAACCTCCTTCTCTCTATCCTCCTCCTTGCATTCATAATTTTACTTTAAAGCGACTATAATCCGTATTTTTATAGTAACAATATGTCAAATGAAAACGTGACAGCAATGGGATGATGTGAAAGGGGTTGTGTGCAGTTATGAGCCAACAGAGAATTATCACCTGAATCTGCAGGTGACCTCGGTTTGTATGGAGCTTTATAGTGATACATCTACCTATTTAGCTGCCTGGACTGCAACTTTACTGTTTTGGTTCACTCGAACTGCTCTCGGCCCACTGTACCCAGCAAATTAGGGACTAGCCGGTGAACTTGCCTTAAGAGCCAGAAATTTCCCTCTGGAGTTGGTAGAGACAAAACCAGCACTAAAAGAGAGTGAATATTGGGCGTAGATCCAACGAACCCAAATGCGGGCACAAACACGACCCTAAATCGATAATAATATTGCTCAATCACTGCTGGATGTGTAAATAAGCAGCTGTTTGCCAACAACGTCCCCATATCAACATCAGAGGTGAATATATGTTCAGAAATTGTTTCAACTACACTCAAGTATTATAGGGTTTAAGTAGTGTTAATAAGATACTATTTACAAATGTACTTAAAGTAAAGTAAACCACTTATTAGGCAGCAGGTTAGACCCTTACTGATGAATTCATCTGTAAGTAATATTATTTTCTAATGCTGTAGCTGGGGGAGGAGAAGCTAATTTAGCTTCTTTTTTTTTTTTTTTTGGAAATTAAAATTGTTGGGAAATTAAAACAAAACAATGCATCATATTTAACAAGATGACCATATGTTTTGTATGTCTTGAGCTTCATGTATGTAGTAACTAAAACTGTCAATAAAAGGTAGTGCCTTTTAAAAAGACAAACTTTCCCTCCGAAATTGTAGTGGACTAGAGTAGGATATAATGAGAATACTCAAGATACCGCCAAAGTGTACTTAGGCAAAATGTCCATAGTTACTTTCCACCACGTCAGCACATTATCCAGGTTTCTCATTAGTGTCTGCTATATGCCTAGGTACGACCTCAACTTGAATTACATATACTATGCAAATAAATGTCAGGATGACCTTCACGATGAATGAAAGTGACCATCTGTCAGGGATAATGCAAAGGATAGTGCAGTTTATCTTCTCATCCTTATTACTATTACCATTACTCTGATCCCGAAGACACTTTTCTTGCAAAGCTGTTGCACGGTATTATATTTTCCACATGTTCATGCTACTGTGTTCTGTGTCCACGGCCTGTATATTCTTATTATAGCTAGTTAGCTAGCTAGCTACTGCAGCTGTTAATTTCACATTCATCAACAAAAGAAAAAATGGAAAAACTCTGAGGAAGGCAGCACGAGCAAAAGATTTATGTATGTATGTTTATAACAAAATATTGATTTATATCCCTTGGAAGGGTTTAATTTTTCTTCCTTTCATTCAAATGACCAACCATGTAATTGTCATTTCTTCAGTTTGACAATTAAAAAAGTAGAACAACTAAGCCAGATATATACAGTAGAATTAATTCAATGAAATATAAGCAATATTCATATTGATGTTCAGGAGAACTTGTGATAAAATATCCACTGTTCTAAATCTATGGATCAAATCTGGTGTTTACATGTGTTGCAGGAGGAAGTGAACATATCTGAGGTCTGTAAATAACTCTTAACTACTATCCATTTACCTCAAGTAAGGGTACTTACTTAACACATTTACGGTAGCAGTGGTTGACAAAAGTGCATTACAGAGAGGCTTAAAATGCATGTAGGTAATTAAAATGCTGGTTGGTGAAGGTTTAAGATGCTTTAGGTGCTGGGGCTGTAGCTAAATAGTGACAGCTGCATTTTTAACCGAGGCTGGATGCTGACAGCTGGAGGCAGAGGTAGAGGCCGATGCAGCTGCCTGTCAGACGCTGTAGCTGAAATTTTCAACTGACGTTCTGGAAAAAAGTAAGATTGTACACAGAAAACATTGTTAAAAAAGGGCAAATAAATCAAGTCTATAAAAAAGATAAAAATGCTTCACATTTTTACAGTGTTTCAAAAATACAGTACATGTCACTGAATGGCAGCTTACAGGCAGTAATTGCAGGTAGAAGCTGATGCTGGCTGCCCAAGGCCATAGATAGTGGCTCTGGGTGAAGGCTGGGGCTCAACCGGAGGGAGCAAACACGTTATTGAATGTCAGATTACAGGTAGTAGCTGCAGGTGGAAGCTAGCTGCGTGGGAGTTTGGAGGTGGAGGCTGAGGTTGAGGCTGGAAGCAGCAGGAAGAGGCTGGGACCTTAGATGACTGTTACAGAGACAAATTAGGTTGTACACAGAAAACCAGCCATCACATTGCTAAACAATTAAGTCAAGCAAAAAAATATTTATTTAAGGTATCTATTATGCATGCACATCTTCATCTTGTTTTATAGATACTCATCTTTTAAGTAAGACACTAGCTACAGGTAGAGGACAATGCCGGCTGCCAAAGGTTGTAGGTCACCGGTGGGGATACAACTGACTGTCAAAGGCTTTAGGTGGAGGTTGGAGCAATACTGGATGGAGAAGAAGAAAACATCACTGCATTGTTAAATGAGAAGAAATTAAACAAAGAAAAAAAGGAAATATTATTTATCATATTATTTTAAATAGTCATCTTCCATTTACATGTTTCTGTTTTTAAACACAGCTGTAGCTGAAGCTGGATTCTGAGGCTGGCCGCTCAAAGCAGTGGGAATTGGCTGAGGGTACAGCTGGCTTTCAGAGGTTGAAGAGGGAGGCTGAAACTAAACTGGAGGCCAGAGGCTGTCCAAGGCTTGAATTTAGTGAAGGAAAGGGCACACAGAGACCAGGGCTCAAGCTGACTAGTGAAACCTGCATACCCAGGCTTGTGTTGTTGCTGGCTGGAAAAACGGTGGATGTTGGAGTTGCAGTTTACTGGTGGTAGCTGCTGGTTTCATCTGGTGCTACATGTTGATGGCTTTGTATGCAGCTGGCTGTCAGAGGCTGTAGACAGATGTAGGGGTTGCAGCTAGCTGCTGGAAGATGCAAACAGGGGGCGGAACCTCAGTTCGCTGCGGAGGTTGGGATTGTGTCTACAGGTTTCGCACTCTGGCAAACACTGTATGTGTTGGCTCTTGCTACTTGTATGTGGCAGAGGTTGCAAGCGGTGGAGGTTTCCGCTGATATTGAGTGCTGAAAATTGTTAACAGTGTCTAATGTGGCTGGTTCTCAGAGGCTGTCGGAGGTTGCAGCTAGCCGTTGGAAGCTGCAGGGAGACACCGTTCTTGGAGCTGGCTTCTTGATATCTGAGGATTCCCGTACGTAGAGGCTGTGGCTTAGACTACTTGATGAAGCATCAGCCAGAGCATTAAGTTGCAGCTGCACGGGGGGAATGCAGAGGCTGAAACTATTGCTGGCTAGCAAAGGCTGTAGGTGAAGGTGCAGGAGGACACAGTTTTCAGCTGGGTCTGGATGCTGACAGCTGGAGGCAGAGGCCAATGCAGCTCCCTGTCAGAGGCTGTAGCTGAATTTTTCACCTGGGGTTCTGAGAAAAGTAAGATTGTACACAGAAAACATTGTTAAAAAGGGGCAAATAAATCAAGTTTATAAAAAAGATAAAAATCAAGTTTATCTGCTTCACATTTTTACAGTGTTTCAAAGATACAGTACATGTCACTGAATGGCAGCTTACAGGCAGTAATTGCAGGTAGAAGCTGATGCTGGCTGCCCAAGGCCATAGATAGTGGCTGTGGGTGAAGGCTGGGGCTCAACCGGAGGGAGCAAACACGTTATTGAATGTCAGATTACAGGCAGTAGCTGCAGGTGGAAGCTAGCTGCGTGGGAGTTTGGAGGTGGAGGCTGAGGTTGAGGCTGGAAGCAGCAGGCAGAGGCTGGGACCTTAGATGACTTCCTGAGCCTGCAGGAGGAGGCTCTGGCCATTGCTGGCTGGAACGTTGGTAGGTGTAGGCCACAGTAGTGGGTGGCTGGAGGAGGCTGCAGGACTTGTTGAGAGTGAAAACGGAGGCTGTGGCTGTGGCTGGCGCGCAGAGGCTGCAGAAGCTTGCAGCTGGTCGCTGGAAGCTGAAGGTGGAGAACAACAGCTGGTTGTCAGATGGTGTAAGTGTTAGGGTAAGGCTAAGGCTGGCAGGACCAGGTGGGTGCTGGGGCTGCACCTTGCTAACATAACCCTTATGAGGAGGATGTGGCTGTTGCTGGCTGGAACGTTGGTAGGTGTAGGCCACGGTGGTGGGTGGCTGGAGGAGGCTGCAGGACTTGTTGAGAGTGAAGACGGAGGCTGTGGCTGTGGCTGGCGCGCAGAGGCTGCAGACTATGGATGGACCTGTACCGGCTGGTGTTTGCTGGAGGTTGCAGCTGAATGCTGCTGACAGCTGCATTTTAAACAGAGGCTGGGTGCTGGAGGCTGTAGGTAGAGAATGATATAGCTGTAATCGGAGGCTGTTACTGAGAAAAAGTAAGATTGTACACAGAAAACATTACCATATTGTTAAAAAAAGGCAAATAAATCAGGTTTATAATAAAGATAAAAATGCTTCACATTTTTATGGTGTTTCAAAAACACAGTACATGTCACTGAATGGCAGCTTACAGGCAGTAATTGCAGGTAGAAGCTGATGCTGGTTGCCCAAGGCCACAGATAGTGGCTGTGGGTGAAGGCTGGGGCTCAACCGGAGGGAGCAAACACATTATTGAATGTCAGATTACAGGCAGTAGCTGCAGGTGGAAGCTAGCTACGTGGGAGTTTGGAGGTGGAGGCTGAGGTTGAGGCTGGAAGCAGCAGGAAGAGGCTGGGACCTTCGATGACTTCCTGAGCCGGCAGGAGGACGCTGTGGCCGTGGCTGGCGGGCAGAGGCTGCAGAAGCTTGCAGCTGGTCGCTGGAAGCTGAAGGTGGAGGACAACAGCTGGTTGTCAGATGGTGTAAGTGTTAGGGTAAGGCTAAGGCTGGCAGGACCAGGTGGGTGCTGGGGCTGCACCTTGCTAACATAACCCTTATGAGGAGGATGTGGCTGTTGCTGGCTGGAACGTTGGTAGGTGTAGGCCGCGGTGGTGGGTGGCTGGAGGAGGCTGCAGGACTTGTTGAGAGTGAAGGCAGTAAAGGCTGCAGGTGGAGCATTGTGCTGGATTTCTGAAGGCTGAGGGTGGATGCTGCTGGCTGTGAGAGGATGTAAGACGGAGGCTGGGGATGTAGTTGGGTTCTGCTGGCTAATTTGCTGTATTTACGTGGACTTTGACTAGATTGGAATTTCCATTATAAAAATCAGAGTAAACTAAACTAAAAGTCGGAGTAAGCAATGGTCTTTTCTAAGTTATTGGATGTTTTTTGATGATTCTTTACCAGTTTGATTTCATATATTTTACAACTATTACTTGCACTAGTACTACAAAATTCACTTTAGTTTCTATGTTTTTGCTTTTTTCCTAAATGGCTCCAAAGGGTGTGGTTCATCCGAGACGTCAACATCTATAAGTGGTGGATAGACTTCTTTCACCATAGACTCTTGAATCTCCAAGAGTCCCTCAGTATTTTCTACTGTAGTCAGTTTGGGACAACCCAGACGCTCCCAAAGGCGCTGCTTAATCGTTCGACCAAGATGCAGGTTGTAGGGGCGAGGTCTGCCACTTTTACTTCTATGAGGACAGGGAGACACAAAAATAAGATATTTAAGAAAAATGTGATTTAAAAAGCCAACAAAATATTCATGTTAACCAGTGAAGATTTTATCCATTACCTTTTTAAATTTATCAAATCAATTGAGAATTTATCAGTTCCAATATGTTTGTATGCAGGTTCATCAGTGTTTTTAAGTTTAAATTAGCTAATTTACACATACTTGAGCATGTTATCCACCACTGAGTGGTAAATCCTCTGGTACTCTTCAACAGAATAACCATGGATCTTCAGTGGCGCCTCACTCTGTGGGACAACATCCTCCTGGACAGCACCAGGGCCCAGCTCAGGGGTGGAAGTTTCAGGCCTGGGGATCAATCCGAGGGCCTGGGGAAGGGTGGGAGTGGATGTTGAAGGCTGGGGACTTGGTCTCAAACCCTGGGACTGCAAGTCGGGAGCAGGTGTGGAAGGTCGGGCTCCAGGGATGACATCCTTGACCTGCAGAGAGTCAGCAGCACATGGCTGTTGTTTGGTTGTAGCATACGTTTAAAACCATACATTGAAAAGCTATAGAAAAATGAACATTAAATACAAGGCAGGGCACTACTTTATCAACCTAAAAGAACCTTCACAGACACTTGTTATGACATTTGTTTCACTTTACAATTGTTTTTTTTTTTTGACAACTGACAACAAAATAGTGAGACAAACTGAATGATCGAATGCTTTGGGATGCAGGTTTACAGAGGTCTAGATTTCCTCCTAGACGAGAGCACTGAGTGTTTACCTGCTTCCTGCAAACCTCAGCTTTCGCCCGAAGCTTGGCAATCCTCTCACTCCTCCTACACGCTTTATGGGCCTTATTGTGAACAGGCTCACTGTGACCCTGCAATTAAGCACACATATGAATGTTAGAATGAAGATCCTCTAAGTTTAAAAAAAAAAAACAAGCTGAGTTGAATAAAGTCAATTTATTTCACCATTTCCAAGAATTGAATTTTTCTCTACAAAATTGATTTTTATTTACTGAGACTTTTGGCCTACTGCAGGGACGGACTTTACCAGCAGGCAAGGTAATCAGCTCCCTGCACCCTGTAACTGAGAAGGGCCCCTAAGAGCTAGGATGTTTAGATGTAATACATAATCCCTCTATTTTAAATCATAGCTGTTAAATAAATGTAGTGGAGCAAAAAGTACAAATTTCTCATTTGAAATAAAGCAAAGACCACGTACTGTGTGTAGTGCATTCTGTAGTTTATACTCCAGTATAAACTGGAAATTGTACTTAAGCACAGTAAATTTTCCACCACCGGCATCTCGAGTGAGTCCATCATGTCAAAGAATTTAAGGAAAATATGTCCCTTTTTTTTGTTTGTTTGAGGGATTAAATAGGTTACTGATTGCCATGGAAGTGGTGAGATTAAGACAGGAAGGAGGCCCCATGCCTGACTTTCCCAACAGCCCCCAGACAACTAAATCTGTCCCTTGCCTATTGTATTAGCCCTTTCAACCCACAGCTGTTGTTCCCCTTAACAAAACATACAGTAATTGCCATATACTGTATGAAAATCTCATGTCACACTTGAGCTGTATCTGCTGGTACTAATTAGGTGCAGTTACTTCAGACTTGTACTTAAACTTGACACCCCATTATGCCGATCAGTGCCATACCACGCACGGGGCGGAGAGTGAGTATTTATGATGTATTTGTGATGAAATGTCAGGGGGAAAAAAAACCCTTAAAATAGCAGTGATTTTATTGCTTTTTATGCACATATTTGGATCATTTATGCAGAGTTGAAAGGAAACGGATACAGGCCAGGTCAGTGTGAGTACGACCACCACCAGCATTATAGCAAGGAAAGGGCACCTTGCAGCCACACAATTAAGCTCTCATGAGCTGCACATCTATCTTGAATAATTAAAATATCATAACATAACATTTCCAAGTTTTTTACAAGTGGCCAACTTGTACGTCCTCAAAAAGATATTTAATTTTTTTTAGTAGGTCTATTATTATTCACTCAAATACTATTTTATTAATTAGCCACATGTTCCAGCAATAGAGACATTTCGTTGTAACGAGCTGAGACTCGCGACGGTTTCATGCTTATTTCTCCCACAATGTATTAATCCATCATAACGTATTAATTTCCTACGCGTGACCTCGAGGTGCGCTGGGGGGGGGAATGGTGGCCTATAATTTGTGTGTGTGTGTGTGTGTGTGTGTGTGTGTGTGTGTGGTGGGGGGGTCTATAAATGATTGGTTTCCTAAATTCCCGTTTCAAACGCGACGGCGTCTGTGCGAAAAACACCGTCACATTTTATTTGATTTCCAAACAAAATGTCGCCCAAAATTATTATTTTTTTATATATTTACATTATATATATTTATATATATATTTTTTTTAATATATATATATATATAATTGAAGTGTATGAAGGAATGTCAAGGCCTTAGTATTAGGTTACCGACCAGACCAAGGATGTGTGAAAGGTAAAAAAAAATAATAATAATAAAATCTCACATCTTCCATGGTGAAGTGTCTGTCGTCGGTCTCAGTCGCTGCTGAGTTGAAGTTGAAGTTGGAAAAATCGTCTCTGGAAATCTTCGTTTTTGAGAAAGCGTCGAGCAAATGTCGGAAAACTTTCTTCTCGACCGTTAGAGCGTTTGTTTATTTTTGAATGCCAATCATCTAAAATCACGCACCTGGAGACAAGAGGTAGCAACCGTGGAATCCTTCTGGACAGGAGTATTCTGTGAAGGCCCACCGCAGCAGTGAATATTTAATAATCAAATAATAATAATGGCGCAATTAATGAGTATAGCCTACTAAATTATTGGTTGTGTTCTGATGAGTTTGGCGTGGTTGCTTCCCTGTATATAATATTATTTATTAATAAAATGCTGAGTGAAAAAGAACCCACACTGAAGTTATTCCTTTTAATCTTTAAAGTAGTTTGTGTACAGACGGAAATACAACTACAGATGAAAAATACAGTGAGGTTGAGACATGATTGCGTGAACTATAAAGTTTTATTTTATTCCCTTTCACTCTGCAGTCTTAGTTTGGGTTTCGGTGAGCGGGGAATAGGTTCCTCATTGACTGTGGTTTTTGGCTGGACATCGATAAAGCTTTGTTCCTCTCTGAGCTGTTACAAGACGTTGATTGAGTCCTCCCACTCATCTATATGGACATTGCAGCAGTTAGAAGCAAAGTGTGTACAAAGGACAACTATCTAGAAAACTATCTAACTGGAGAAAAAACAATAAGCAACTTAACAGATTCAGCAATTAAAACTACACTTTTGTTAGGCAGTGAAGGTGGAATTGAAAGGGCCCCTGTTTAAAGAACAGCAGGACCAGTTTAAATTTGATTAATAAAAAAAAGCATATCTAATATACTACAGTACACCACCAATAGTACACCAATATACAGCTGCTGCCCTCATTACAACCTCTCTTACTTTCTTGTTTTGTTTTTCCTGTACTCTCAGTTTTAAAGTCCCTCCTGTGGCTTCTTTTTCTTGTTATTTCAGATGTTGGACAAATAAGCAAGGAGTTTGCTGCTATTGTGTGAAATGGCTCTTATCTGTCTCAGCCATAAGAGAGTGGGTTCTACTGACCTGATATTGAGGTCAGCTCTTTTCCGTACAGCCTCTGGAGTTCGGCTCTGCCTGCCAGCTGATTCATGCATGGACATTGTGCTACTATATATATATATATATATATATATATATATATATATATATATATATATATATATATATATATTTTTTTTTTTTTTTTTAGGCGTACAGTAGGATATGAATATCGAAATCGAAAGTTTGAACAGATATAGGGCCTACATGGTACACTGCTCATCACCTACTGTAACCTCACTGTATCAGAGGTGGGCTGTATCTCAGTGGGTAGTTCAGTTCAGCTTGATCCCAATTCTAGCAATCAGAAAATGTGTCAACACCATTTTCTCCGCCTTTCTTAAAAACAAAGGAATGCATCAGAAGATAAAGAAATACTACTTGTTGATGTGCAGCCATTCAAACTGCATACTATGGCTAAGCGGCACAACAGACAATCTGGCAGGGAACTATTGCTAGATGGCAGGTATACTGATGTGATAATGAGGGGGAGGTGAGTGCTGAGTCCTTGTGACTTGAAAACTCTGGCTAGACGGTCCAGCCACGTAAGAGAGTCTCACTGCCATGTTCCTGGTGGTCCCTGTTGATTTTTGCAGGGCCCATCTTGTACGATTTCTTGTACCCGTTGGCCTGAGTGCCCCTAGACTTGCCACGTCCCTCTCTATCCTCCTCCTCAGCGACAAGATGTTGAAGTACAGGTTAGCTACAAAAGGGGTGATGGGTGACCCCGTGGCTGCTCCTATGGTTTGTAGAAATTCCCTTTGCCCTGGGTCTGAACTTACAACAAAAGATGCAGCTGATTGTAATGATGAAGCTGCTGATGCAATCCCAGATTTAGTAGACTGGCTTGTTCCGATTCCTTGAGTCATAAATCATAATAACTTGTGATCTGTTTAACTTTGTGGTTTATTTCTCTGAGCAGCAGGACTTCCGAAATGCTTGGACCAAAAACTGAAGCGCTCTGAAAAGAAAGGGATTTGATTTATCGTGGCGTCCTGATGAATCAAATCCCTACCACATAAAGGAAAGGAAAATCTTTATCGACTGCTCACAAAGAATCAGCATCACTTGAAGTTGACCTGTAGTTGGTAAACCATTACCAAACATGCAGGTATACTTGGATATAATTTAAGATTTTTGATTAGTTTGCTCAGTAACTGACAATACGTGAAATCGTAGGCCTCAGCTTCCTTTCTTCAATCCAGGCTGTTACGATGTTAGCCTGCTAAAATGATCCTTATAGTACTCATCTAGCCACCTTTTTTCTGTGAAGCGGTTAGAGGTTGGATCTGAACACTCGGTACACTAAGTTTAAGTTCCTTCTCCAGTTTTATGTAGCCCCGAAGCCATAGCTCCGTCAGTCCTGAATAATATAAATTCTTGGACAAATGGAGCGTCATCTCGTTGCATATTCAGCCCAGTCACAACAGCAATTCTCTGATGCAGTTTGTGTGTGTACTCTTTGATGCTGGGTTCTGTTATGTAAAAACTATGTAGAACATTCCTTGTTCATTCACGGCTAATGAGGGCGTTCATTTGAATCATCTTGTGTAATTAGTTTGCAGATTTCCCCACAACATCCCAGGCTACCCTCATTTCCCCCCTCTTTGTCTTATGCAATGACATGCACAGGTTTGACTGAGTGTCACCTTTATGCAGCGTTTTGTGCTTCGTAACTGAGGTGTGAGCTGTGATGTAATCCTAAATATGCGGAAACCAGACACTTTCGACTGTAGTGGTAAATTATTTTGAATCCTATATCATTGCATTTGCAGATTGTTGGAACTGAAACTATGGAATTACACACTGAAGTAGAACCACAAAACCCTTAAACTGGACTTGCCAGGTTATTACACAAATGTCAAACCACATGAAAAGATTCTTTTAGATAAAATGTCGGGTGCCACTCAGTCTGTGAACGTTGTGATATACTTAATATGGCTATGCCTCAAATAGGGGGAAGGGAAAGGGAAAAAATTGGGAAAGTGATTAGAAGTTACACCACACGAGCATCCTGGGCTACGCTGACGAATTGGAGAGAGGAAGAGTCAGTTTACATTCTTTTCCTTGTAGTGACATAAACAGCTGAACATGTTTTGATTTGTACGTCTTTTACAAGAGAAATGCTTGAGGAAATGACGCTCCTCCTCATTTGTTTTTTCTAAAACCTTCTCATCTGTGCGTTTATACTGCATAAATACATAAGTAAAACTATTCCTCATGCTTTGTCATTAATTAGAATAAACTATTTCTTTTACTCAGTGTCCCTCAGCTTTGGATCTTACACTGATTACAGACTAGATAGGTCTTGGTTTTTGCTTCCTGTCGCCTGATCAGTGCCTCTCAAACCAGGGGTTGGGAACCTTTTAAAGGGTCACAAGATAAAGCTAAGGGGTTTCAGGATGATTAACATGATTGGAGAAAATAAGAAAAAAAAAATTCTGCTTTCACAAAATTAAGTCGATTGTTTTTTTTTTTTTAACCAGACGTTTTGCAAGTCATTGCTTTCCATTAGCCATGCTAGTTGCATTGCTCTTGGCATGGCAATACTAGTTGGTCGGTCCAGCACTTTGGTCCAGTCTGTAATATCTCAGCAACTACTGGATGGATTGCCATGAAATTTTCTACAGGCATTCAAGGTCACCAGAATATGAAGTCTTCTGACTATGGCAGTCCTCGAGCACCATCCTCTAGAGGTTAACATTTTTTGTTTTTAGAGTAATGTGGGATGGATTGACTTTAATTTTGGTTCAGATATTCACGTCTCCCTCAGGATGAACTGTTTGGTGATCCCTTTACTTTTTATCTACTGCCATCATCGGGTCAAACTTCTATTTTAGCCAGTATTTACTTCTTTTAATCAAATATCTGCAAAGCTGATGACATTTCCATTAGCCTCAGCTGTACTTTGTTAGGTGCTAAATAGCAAACGTTGGAATGCTAACATGTTAAACTAGGACACTGAACAGGACAAGCATTATGCCTACTAAAGATTAACACGGAAGCATTGTTTATTTGAGCATGTTAGCATGCTGGCTTTAGTGTTTAGCTCAAAGCACTGCTGTGCCTAAGAAAAGCATCACAGAACTGCAAGCATGGCTGCGGAAGTGTAGCACAAATTTAAACTGAATTTCAGCAGAAATCAGAAACAAAATCAGCCACAAAATCAGTAAAACACAATCCAAATATATATGCATATCCATCTGCTACTGTTATGCAAATATTAGGAGTTGGTTAATTGGTGTAAATTCATGTGCTAATTCACTCTCGCCACTCCTGCATTGTCTTGGCTGTATGCGTAGTGTCATTGTCCTGTTGGAAGGTGAACCTTCAGCCCAGTCTGAGGTCCTGAGTGTTCTTGACCAGGTTTTCATTAAGGATCTTTCTGTACTTTGCATCGTTCAGCTTTCCCGGTCTCCCTGTCCCTGCCACTGAAAAACACCCCCACAGCATGACGCTGGGATGGTATTGGGCAGGTGGTGAGCGGTTAAACGATTTTAGTGATTTTTAAAGTCAAGGGGTCTGAATATTTTCTGAATGCACTGTACGTCATGATCTGTTTTCTAAATCTATTTCTACTGCACTTTATTTGTGTTTTGTTTGAATCAGTATATCACCTTTTTAGCAATATTTTGACTTTTTGTGTTTTAATTTATTGTTTTTTACTTATACACAAAGTGAAAATGCACATAAAAATAAGAGGATGGAAATGCACTTTTAGTCTTGTTTCCTTGTGAATTGCTGCAGAGTTTTATCCCTCCAGGTCTGTAAAGGGTATTACAATGAAACTGCCTGAGAATGGAACATCACTCTTTGCGTAAACTGCTTATATACAACGGTAGGTAATGAGGGGTCATTAGTAGCATTGCCTCAGTATAAAGGGTCAAGAGTAGGAAAAAAAGTGTAGGAACCAGTGGTCTCTAGATCAGTGGTTTTTCCCAATTACTTAAGATTTGGCTCTTAAATGCGCTGAAATGTCAAGATAGTTTGCCACTATCAGAAATCATTTTGATATTTTGCCCCATGTCAAAATCCAGAAGCTTTGGCACCAAGTGTTGCTCTTTTACTGTGATAATATTATTTGTTTGATAATTTCAAGCAGTCAGTGATGACTGATAAAGATGTACTTTGGCAAAAATGTTTCAAAAAAACAAAACATACAAACAAAAAAAAAAACACACCAAGTGCCTCCCTCAGTTTTTAATCTATCTAATTATGCCGCATGTAGGATCGAGAATATGTATCTGTTTATGTATCGTGCATATTAACCAAAGATGGTCACAGTGAATCAGATGCTGCAGTGGATGGTGTAAAAATGTGTGCACACTTGGTTCTCGAGAGGGAAGACTTCACGCTTCATTACTGAGAGGCAGCTGTTGTCGCTTGGCAAGGAGGTGGGGGTAGATAACAACACTGTTATCAAGATAATTCTCACTCAGGGTAGATTTTTTTTTTAAACTGTCCATTCCAAGAACACCCAGCTCCTCCCAGCTGCAACTGAAGTATACAGGAAGCTTAAATTATCACACTATACCCAACCCTATACCACTCACTAATCCTTTTATGCAATGCCTCCTACTTCGCTTTCCTCATCTGAATCTCCACATTTAATGACATTTGCATCAATGTACAGCAGCTTGAAAATGCAATTTCTACATTATCTATTTAAATGCCTTCTCAGTCAGACTGAAAACATTATTGACCCAAAATAGCTTAATTCCTTTCATGCCTGAGTCAACTTCGGTGCTTCTGTGTGTTTAAGTCTTTACTTACACAAGCCATAAAATTGTCAGTGTTGTTTGAGATCACAGGGAAAATTGTCGTCACCAGTGGTCATCACTCTGCGGGGGTGAGTGCGTCATAAATCAACAGATTCACTCAGTTGCACTCACTGTGTTGATTCAACAAATCTTAGAGACGCTTTTCATGAGAAATGGTAGCGTTGAAATACACATTTGCAGTACTACATAAATAAAATGCCTTAGTAAGACTTGAGAGAAGAAGTAACAAACCTCTAAAATATGTGAAGGGAGGCCAAAAATGTGTGGCATTTATTTATTACGCAAACAGGCTCTGAGTTGTGATGTGTGATTGTTAGAGGTGTATAAAGTCATGTACTGTAAGAAATTTATCCATAGGATTTATCTGAAGATGGTGTATACATTGTTGTCAGTATAATATGCAGGATGTTTTGAAGGATTATCCATTTATTTATACAAGCTTTCTGGATGAACTGCAAAGGTTTCCAGTCAAAAGAAATCAAACTGATTTTATACCGTCTCTAAAATGTTCGCATGGCTGTCGTTCAGCTGGTCACAGGTTTAAAAAAGGCACTCGTAGATCTCTCGTTGCTCCTCTGTCTTGACAATGCGCAGTGGTCAATCAGTGGTTCGCAGGTCTCCTCCCACGCTTTTAACACACTCACCACGAGCTGCACATGTTGCTCTACTGAGGGTGAATTTGTATGCAAATGGAAGTGCTTCCTGTCCTCTATCTGCTGGGGCCAGGGTGGGATTTCCTCATTCCTGATGTCTGACCCCTCTGCTCCCCTGTCTCCTTTTTCCCTTTAAATCCAGTCTACCATCTGGAGATAGAGGTTATCACAGCAAACCTGCGGCCTCTCTGTTTGTTCAGTCAGATCTTCAAAGTTCTTTGCTGTCATAGTGTCATTAATAAATATTAACCGAGCCTCTTATTATTTAGACATCGGCATGCAAGTGCCCTTAATAACAAGTTTGACTAAGAGTTGCTTCAGCAACAAAATTAAAGCATTTCAAAGAGAAGGAAAAGACAGTACATCACACATTAGCACAAATTGTTTAAAACTGTGGATTTCCTCATTTTTGTTACTGACTTACTGACTGTGGTAGTTGATAGTGTTTATCTAATTACTTGCATAGGTATACGTAAAGGTTTTAGCATCAGATGGGACATTCAAGTGTCTGCTAGTCTAATCAATATATAAAAGAAATTTTTTTCTCTGTTCAATAAGGACAAAAAAATAACGGCAAAATCCCCCGTTAATTTCAAATTTAGGGAGATAGCCTTTAACTTTTTTTTCCTTTTAACTGAGTTTAAGTCTAAAGCTGAGATTTTATTTCATATATATATTATGGTTACATATATAGATAAACAGCCTGCAACTTTACTGTTGTAGTTCACTTTCACCACTCTCATAGCAGTGTTTTTGTAGAAGGCAGCTGTTTGCAGCCAAAGAAGGTCCAAAAAACACACTTGTCCTACCTGTCCAGCAGCAAACAGCAAGCAGACAATGTTGGCTACTATTTGGTGAACATAACAAAGCATTTAGCAGCTAAAGAGCCAGATGTTTTCCTCAGGAGTTGGCAGAGACCAAATAAAGAGCTAAAAGGAAAGGGAATTTCTGGACTCGCGTTCATCCGGTGGACAAACACGACTCTGAATGGATATTCATGTTGCTCCATATCTACTGGATATGTAAATAGCCGAAATTTTGCAAACAAGTCCACCTTATCAGCTTAAACGACGACAACAACAGCTTTGCTGCTTTTGCAGCTTGTTGTCACAATAGTATTGCTGCTGGGTCACTAGTCAAAAATGTTGAGAACCAATGTTTCAGAGGTTAGTCATCCTACAGGTTCAGTAGCATCAGTATTACACTGAGCATGTCAGTAATATTCAATGCAACATATTTCTGATTTTTATATAATATGTCCTGTTTTAAGGAACGCCTGACTTTTGTTTTCTGGAAATTTATTTATTTACTCTATTAGTGGTAGATCAATGCCATTCTAAGATATTTAATGTTTATAAATGTGGACAAAAGAACAATAACAATATGTACTGGTTTGTTACCAGTAAAAATAAATACTTTTATCGGTGTCAAGCAGTCTGTTGCAGTCCATCACGAATAAAGTTTAGAATATATGATCTTTTGTTCACTTGTGTGTCTATCCGGAAACACTTTCTCCAGACTTCGCAGGGAAAATGGCAGAAATCGGCCCCAGAAATCCAAAGAAACATCCGTAATTTTAGAAAGGAATGTCACATTCCTTTGCAGTTGACTGAGCCCAGTCTTCCAGAGTGCCTCCTATCAGGAAGTGCTGCACAATGGGAGCAAATTGCCAGAAACACAAAGTCAGACATTTGGGACAGAGGTGGGGGCAGACAGAGGAAACTGTGTCATGCACTGCTCTCAGACAGTAACCTTTACTACCACTCTTAAATTCAACAGTAAATATATCCAAGCATAAACTGGATAGTCAAATATTCTGGAGATGGACATCTATTTAGAATGACCTCAACAGCTCCACAGCTTTTATTTGAAATGTTGTATTATTCTACTTTTTTTTAAAGGTGCAATGTTTAATCCACATGAAAACAAACGGGTCTCTGCACCAATATTGACTGACAGGTCTTTAATATATTGAACTGACACTAAATGTATAGAATTAGATTTACGTCTCAATTGGGACATTTTGGACATATCTTGGGACATTTTTAATGCAGAAGAAAATTGTGCGACCAAAAATAATAATATTTTGTAAACTATTATCATACAAAAATTATTTAAATTGAGCAAAGTAAAATCTATGTTTGTCCGTAATAAATGAGTAAAATGTATTTATCAATGCATGCTTTTGTATACGACAGCAAATCAGAATAGATATATATATATACATATATATAGAGTTTTATATATATACATATAAAACTCTGAGTAAAATGTAAAAAAATATTGGTTGAAATAGTAAGTGTCCAATGATCTAAATGTAACATCATTTCCTTTCAGTCTTAAATTGACTGAATGTTGTACGGACTAAAACTGTTTACCAGCGAAATACTTAATTTGTTTTAGCTATAAATAATACATGCAAAAAACTTTGTAGCATAGCTAAGCACTTTAACAAAAAGTATAAAACACTACCAGTGTGGCCATATTTAATATGTGTATTAATCCTCCAGATAAATACATCTAACTCTTTTTTTTCTTATTCTATTTTTTTGTCCTAGTGGCCAACATTCACCGTTTCTCTCCCAGTTTTAAAATGGAAATCCCAGTATTTAACCCTTGGCCTTCCGGTATCAGGGCTGTAAGGTATTTGGCCTCTGTCGCAGGGGTCCACCACCTGCTCTCTGTCTGACACGGGGCTGTTTCCAGGCTTCAAGCACCGAGGAATCCATCTCAGTCCACTGGCTGATGAGGGGACTGGGGGCTCCGCTCCACTCATCTTGGCCCTAAGAGACATCTTTATCTGGCCTGGAGGCGATGCCTTTACCCAGCCATCTGCCTCCACAAGGACTGCACCAGGCCTGTGTGGATGGGGAGGGGGACGGCGAACTTACAAGCACAAGCGCATACAAGCATTTGTATAACCTTACATTCATTGTTCAGACTTGTTGCGACTGTCACTTTGGATCCACGAATGATGGGGTGGATTAAAATGGCAAATTTTGGAGATGAGCAACAATGGCCGGCCTGTTAAACAGTCTGAGCATTTGTTCACAGCTGTAAGTGAACTGCAGCTGATGTGACATTACATGGTTCTTCCACCTGCTTTCAACATAATGGTTTTAAGAATTTGGACCAGAGAAAGGGAAGATTACACTTGAATAGGTCCTCTCTGTGAGGAACAGGTGGTAGATTTATTTTGTACAGAATGTACAACATATTTGAATTAACGCTCTTCTTTCTGTTTTGCATACACTGCATTCTTGTTGCAGGAGTCCATATGGCGGGGGGCTGACAGGTGCATCTGCTTCTAAGCTGGAGGGCAGGAGATAGTCTGCTCTGTGCTTTGTATCCCAAAAACATCTGCCCCTTAGCCTGAAGCCCCATTATGTAACACTAAATCCCGTGCTTTGGTTTAAAAAGCAAATGAGTCATTCAAATTTACACAAAATGTACATCTTGAACTGTACTCACCTCTTATTTTGAAGGTTATTCTTCTTCAGCAGTGACACTCAAATGTATACACGAATAAACCTAAAATAATCACTTGTAGTCCTCCCGTGTTTGGTAAAATTCTTCATAAGTTACAACTTGTTTATCCCACTTCTTGTTACCTAAACCTTCTCTCAGATGGGTTATTTTTTCAACAAACATTAGGCAGCATTCAAACCGACAACTCAAGCATTCAAAAGAATGCTCATGTTGTCTGTTGACACAAGGTCTGTGTTGTGAGCTAAACACAAGTTGCTTGTTTTCCTGAAATGGCCAAATTGAGCTTAACACCTTCCAAAGGTTTCTGCAACAGTGACAACAAGGAATTTTTGAGCATCAGTTTTTATTTACACCACTCAAATGTCATACTGGTGTTTTTAGTTTCATTAAAACACAGTGAACATTCTCAGTACATGAACTAGAATGATCCAATATTATCTTTAAAATAGCCTTAAGTCCTCCCAGTACAACACATCCAGCTTTCCCCAGCCTAAACTGTTGATGAGTTTAATATTACTCCACAATCCAAAACCATCATAACAAAAAGCCAAAAATGATCTTAGTAAATGTGGAAATGTGAATGCGGATTATATACAGCATTTTCTCGTAAGATTTGGTCCCCACTTCCTCAACGAGTCTTTGTTCATTGTGTGGATGTAGTGGCTCAAACGCTGCCATTGTGTTTAATGCAGCGGAAGAGGCAATGCTCACCTGTCTTTGAAGGTGGCTGTCAAGACACTCTGGCTACAGTAAAAATGTCAGAGAGCTCACATTTAGACTAGGTGTCATTAAATGGTCAGCCTTGATCATCTTCATGAACCTTTGTATTATTGTGTCATCCTGGTTACCAGGAATCATACATTTCTGGAGTTTTACGATAGACCCTGTCCTGTTCATTTTTACATATTTGTCTATCTGTGCATCGACATCTACTCTAAGGTGCATCAGTAAGAGACTAAGTCATATCAAAACCTATGTCACTGCATTGAAATTGTTCCTAAGTCGGCTTGTTTCACTCTCCCAGCAACATGGGGAGCCCCTGATGAGTTGTTTGGAGATGTGACATGTGGTTACTTGTGTGACGGCGTGGCCGTCGTGACGGCATCTTAATCAATACTGGACCGACTAGAACGGATTTGTTTGTGACAGCAGGATGTTGGTGTAGCTGCAGAGATGACTATCACCACAGCAGCTGCTCTCTGACCCCTGGCTAAAGCAGATGGCCAGCAGACTCTGGTCAACACCATACACACCACAGTGGACTCATTAGATAGATTGGAAACACTGTTTAAAAGCAGAGTATAAATACTGAATAAATGGTTTGTAACACACTAGAATGTAGTTATACGCATATACAAGCAGCTTTGATTTTTGCTTGATAACACAGTACAATGTAGCTGTAAGATCACACATGAACACACGGCTTTATAAACAGTGTTGAGCAGTAATGCATTATTTATCACGTCACAATAACGGGATTACTTTTTCTGTAACGAGTAGTTTAAATGATTACAATTTGGAATTCAGCAATTACATTACAATTACCAATCCCAGTAACTTGTGGGTTCTTTCATCTGCGTTTAGAGGACTGACTGCAGGACAGGTGAGCTTGGCGTAGGGGTGAGATGGCGGGCAGCTTCTACCATTGGAGGAAGGGTCTTCTCCCTGGAACTCAAAAGTCTTCTTGCTCACATGCTGTGTCTTCTTGACTTCCGGCCATCCACCTTTAGCTGTGCCTTTTTAGTAATGCAATTACTTTTTCAGAGAGTAATATATGAGTAATTGATTGCAATTTTTAAGGAACTTGCCACTGTTTAGTAAGTTGTTCAAAACTTGACATGTTATTTTATATAAAAAACATTTTTTTATAATATGTCATCAATCATTTATTACTTTTTTATGCAGAATACATTTTTTATATATATTTTATAGTTACTGATAGATACATTAATAAACACTTCAAACGTCAACAAGTTGTCCACTTACGACTAATGTTATAGTGTTACAGTGTGTCATAAACCATGACAATCACTATTTTTAGAGAATTTGTAATTTAACTTCATTGAACTGTTGAAAATGTCAAAATGTCACAACATTGTTGCTACACCGTCGTATTGACTGTTGTAGGTGCTACTCTTTACATACTCCTGTTAGCAATATACTTGGACCTCAAGAAAAAGTTTAATTTCCCTGTGGAATCTGTGAAATGATACAGTGATACGGTATTGTAGACCTGAAACAAACTGTCCTGAATTCAGAGAGTCGAATCCAGCTAAATTTAGCTGAATTGAGCTGAGGTGGAACAGAGTGAAAACCATTGAAGCAAAGAGCCTTCGGGGGAATCAGGAAAGTATTTGTCCCTGTTTTATCTGTAAACAGCAGTACCCACAGGCATGGTCCTGTTTAGATTTCCTTGCTGGTTCAGTGTGACTTGTTTACTTTTATGCTGAAGTGAGGAATTCCTTGTGTCGCCAGGTGCGAGGGACCAATCCTTAGTAGATGTGCAACAAGTCAGACTTGTGTAAATGTCGTTCACCTCCAGTTGTTTCACAGTCCTCAAATATGGCTGCTGGCGTTTGTTGAGAAGTTTTAGTTTATGAGTGGAAGCAAACGTGGGGTGTCTCTCATGTCTCCTGCTTTCGGGAATTACGTCTAGAAATGATCAAATGCATCTAGAAGCTTTCTGATATACATTTTGTGTATTCGGTCGTTAAATTTTATGACTCAGAAAATTTTCAAAATGTCAAAAGAAAATCAGACACACATCAACTCCCCTTATTTCCTGGCCCATAAAGCATTCATAACCAATGTCTAAAAAGAAAAGTTGTGGTTATGAATTGGGACAGCCAAACTCTAGTATTATTCACCAAAAACCCGCCATTTAAGAGAAAACGTGAGTGACTGCCGGTGGCCCTCCTGTCGTCCCCCGTAAAACAGCAGACTGGAGGCTCGGTCAGACCCCATGGACATGGTAATGTGAGGAATGCGGCCATTTCCTCCTTTGCAGGAAAACAAAAGGAGCTGCTGAGGCGCCTGGCTTGTCCCACCTCACATGAGAAGAGTGGTGCTCCCAGATCACAGTCTGTATTGTGTTAACCCAGTCAGCCTAGGCCCCACCATTAACAGGTTCGAATGGCTGATCTTAAATGTCGCTCCTGATGTGAGGAAAAAAGGTTGAGAGTCTTACAAGATGTTTGCGATGAAGCTGGAACGTGCTAACATGTTGACAAACATGGTTTAAAAATGCGCTTTTTGAGTCTTCAGTTATATCTTTGACTCCTTTCCCTTGGGAGAACATGAACTGTACGAACCAGCTGTTCAAAAGCACACCAGTGATCATACCTGCCTCCGCCGAGAATCCTGTCACTTCTGAGATACAACTCTCAGCAGAGAGATATAGAACAAAATGAAAAATGGCAACATTGAGAATATATTCCTAGTATCTGCTGTTCTCTCAGCAAGATTCAACCGATGCTAATGTTAATCACTTTGTCTATGTACTGATTTTAATAACCAATGTTAGGAGGCTCACTTCTTTGATCGGGACCTGCTGCGGGTTCAATGAATAATAACTTTTTTGCTTTCTTGCTGAGAATCATATGAGAAGATTGATATCAAATCATGTCTATACGTATGTATATAGAGTATATATTTTATATGGATGAACAGTGAGATGTAAGGTGTTCATAATTGGGCTTTATAGAGGTGGTAAAAAGGTAGATATGAAGCTACAGCCAGCAGCCTGTTAGCTTAGTTTAGCACAAAGATTGGAAACGGGGCAAACATCTTACTCAGCTTAGAGGTGCTGGTAAGTGGACGTGGCTAACTCTTCAGCCATGCTTACAGCACAGATTAGAGAGTGGTATCAGTCTCCTCGTCTAACTAGGTTTAGGATTGAGTGTGTTCCCCAAAATTTCAAATTACTCATTTAAGTGAAAATTAGTTTCTCTCTGTTCATTTCTGTCTCTTTGTGTGTGGGACTATTAGCAAGACTCGTCTCATGTTGTGTGATGATGTGGTCTGATTCACTTCTTTTAAGTTTTAAAATGCGTAATACACTTCAAAAGAACAATGATGATTGGACTTGGAACAACAGGCAAGGACAAATCTTTATGTAGTTATTTTGGGTGGGATGAATACATTTGAATCATTTTATAGTAAATGGACTGCACTTTTTCTAGCCTTCTTCCCATCCATACAGCACTGAATGTTATGATGGTTCTCGGTGAATGAGATGTAGGTTCAGTTTCCTGGTAACGCAAAAACACAGTCACTCACACAGTCCAAAACCTAGTCTGATTGTAAACCTGGTGGGGCTGACGCTGAGTGGAGTCATAAAAAAGGATAATGTTGACTTGTATCAGCAAGTTTCACACTGATTCACACTGGTGATGCTGTCTGTGTGCAAAGAGAAACAGAAGCAGTACGTTTCGGAAGTGGAAGTCCACTTTCTGTGCCCATTAACCTCATAAGACATGTCCATACTGCATTAGCAAATGACCTCCTTTACATCAATTTGTATATGGTAGATTTTTGCTATCATCCTATCAACCCTAACCAGTGGTATTGAAGCCACCTCATACAGATGCTATGTATGGCTGGCACTTTTTTCCACAGTGCAAATGAAATGTGCGAGTCATGCTGCCCTTTGAGGAGCTGTGCTCTTTGTTCGGAGGTGAATTAAATCCAAAGAACTGCTACTCGACTTCCATTAAACCAGACCAAATGAGTCAATGCAGTGCTGATGTGTGATTATCTGTGATATCTCTTTTTAGTTTCAACATAGAGTTAAATGGTATGAACTTTAATTTTACTTCTCGTAATAATATAAATAATAAAAATAACGTAATATGTTAAATCTTTAAAGGAATAGTCTGACATTTTGGGAAATATGCGTATTCACGTTCTTGCCAAGAGTTAGATGAGAAGATTCATCCCACTTTCATCTGTTAGTTAAATATGAAGCTACAGCCAGTTTATCTTAGCTTAACAGAAAGACTGGAAGCTGGCTCAGAGCCAGGCTAGCTGTTTTCCCCCTTTCCTTGTCCTCATGCTAAGCTAACAACACTGGCCTCTAGCTCCATAGTTAGCTTTATTGCACAGATATGAGCAGGCACACAGCTAGCCTGGCTCCAGCTAAAGGTATCATCTTGTTCGTTTAATCTGTATAAAGATCAAGTTGTAAAAATTATAAATTACAGGGGTTAAGTACTAGCAAAGAAATAACATTAGCCCCTGTAAAATCACAAGTTATCATTTGTACACTTCGGTTTTTGTATGGATTAAACAAACAAGATTCAGAGTGTAATTAGTGAACTTCCAACATTGGCTTGCTGTTTCGAGTCTTCGTGCTAAGCCAAGCTAACCGACTCCTGGCTGTAGCATCATATGTAACCAATAGATACAGCATGAGGGCAATCTCGATCTTCTCATCCAAATTCCGACAAGAACGCGAATCAGCATTTATTTAAAGAACAGGCTGCAGCACTTATATATAATATAAAATCCTTGTCAAATGGTACATAGTGCAACAACACAACGTGGGGTGTGGTAAAACTCTTGCTTGTTTTGTTGACCCAGGCAGCTCATGAAATGGCAAAACGTGTTAATTCTTATCAGTTGTTAAAGCAATCGGCATTCTTCAGTTACTGTTGGACTTCAACTGCCATGCAAATCAGCAGGTGGACGTTTGCCTGTGTTTGAGATAAAGTAACCTGCAGTCAGTCTACTGACTGACTGCACCACCTCAACAAGAGGAGACTTGTTTACATCCCACCACCAACACATTAGGATGATCCTTTTCATGCAAAAAAGGCTGCACTCAATAACATTATTATCCAATACTAAGGCCCAACCCCCACTGCCAGCTGATCTTAGGGTCTTCATCTACATGCGTGTGTGTGTGTGTGTGTGTGTGTGTGTGTGTGTGTGTGTGGATGAGGCGTATAGCTGGTGCTAGTGGTGGAGGGGAGAACAGCAGATGGCAGGGCTACCCCCATCATGTCTGCTTTTTGGGGAGAACAATACATCTCTCAGAGCTCTTATTAAAGGAGGGGAAGGGGATTTCAGTCCACGGACAGCTGGCAGGCATCGTGCCTCGCGCCCGCCCCTCTCCCTCTGTGTCCACACACACAGACACACACACACACACCCTGCAATTAACTGGCACGGGCCACGGCTTAAATATTTACCAGGCACATGCAAACAAAAGGCTGTTCAAGAAATAATGATTTATCCATGTCTCAATTATATGACAGCACTTTTTTTCATCACTGCCTCAGTGTGGTAGTTAGAATGAGATCTGTTACCAAGTTTATGTAGTATTTCTATCATGTAACGCTTGTAAAATCCACCTTGCAGTAGCTGCAGTTCAGTTTGAACAGAAAATGGACTGACGACAATTTTGATGATCAAGTGACTGTTTAAGACATTTATTAAGCAAACATGTCAAGCAATTTCTGTTTGCAGCTTCTCAAATGTTAGAATTTGCTGCTTTTGTCTGTGTTATATCACTGAAAACTGATTATCTTTGGGTTTTGAGCTGTTGGTTGGGAAAAAAAGCCAAGTTTGAATACATCACCTGGTGCTTTTGGGAGTCTGAGTTGACAATATTGGGACATTTTATAGACGAAACAACTTATTGGTTACTGAAAACAAAAACAAAAAACAACAACCCCAGACCTCTTATCACATTTATGATGAGAGATTGAGATTTCTCACTTTTTATTTGAGATTTTAAGAAAACCTCTGGCCTAAGTCTTGATTCTCCTTCATTCATGTGGGCTTCTGTATCATTTTCTTGTCTTTTTTTTTATTTTGATACAGATCATATATTTTTAAATATTATATTCCTAAAATGTTTCAATAAAGACATTTATGAGAGTGAGGTTGAAATGTTTTATTGATTTTTTTTTTTTTTTAATCTCCTCCAGCCTCACAATAACATTTCTATCTTGCTCATAAAAACTACTGTACGGACTTCTTTAATTTTGGGAGCTATGGGGACGTGAAACTAAAAACAACAACAGGCTCTTTTACACAACACAAGCAGCCAGCTGAGATAGTACCGCCGCTCTGAATCCACCCCTCCTCTCGCACCCTCTCCTCCACCACCACCACCACCTCCTCCTCCTCCTCCGCCTCCTCCCCTGTGCTCTGCTTTTGATCCCACAGGGACTTGGAGCCTTTACATTCCAGTCATTCCAGGCGCAGCGAACAATCGGCCCTCAGTTATTTATTAGTGCAGCTCGCAGCTCCGCTCTGCTCAGTCTGCTGCTGCCCGTCGGCGCGCACACACTTGCATGGAGGAAAGAAGCTCGGGAAACCCGCGGACATTGTTGAATTGAGCGCAGAACACCGGGAGATTTACGGCACCTGTCAGCTCTTTTCGCGTGTGATGAGACTATAGGTCGGTGAGTTTTACATTTTTGGTTTTCCTTAATGTGTCTCTCGCTCCGGGCCGGATTGCGTTTGGATGCCTGGTAACTAGACTTCCCATTCGGGGCATGGCGCATGAGTGTTGGATTAATTATGCGAGTTTTACAGTTTTGTTTAAAGTTGGCTCCTGGTAGAAGTCACATATTTATTTTATTTATTGAAAAGGATCACCTTTACCGGACTGTATTTCCACTGATATCTAAAGACCGAAATTACATGAAACCCACTCTCAAAATAGGGTTTGTTGTAGACTTTAGACCTCCCACTTCCCACCCCCATGGTATCTCATCACATGGATTCATTAACAATCAATAGGGAGCTTTTAAGTAAAGGTTATTTTTCTTTACATGGTTTAAACACATATAGATGTACCATTCAGCCACAACATCAGAACCGGTAACTGGGTTTTAAATTGCGTGTACAAGATCATTATGATTCAGGTCAAATTGGGAAATTTGACCTGAATCTTGTTGTTGTGTGGAAGTGTGGGAAGACTGATGTTTAAAGCGGCCGTTGAGTATTACACACAAAGTAATGCTTTACAGTCTGTGAGCAATAAAACTGAATTTGCACTGACATCACTTTCAGGGGTATTTCCAGCAACAGCTCATGCACTTACAGCAAAAGTCATTGTGCAATAGAGGAGCTTGTAAACTGTAATTGAGAAGAATGTTGTCAATGTTGGCTTCTGCTTGTGGTTGACAACAGAAATAGAACCATAACAAGTGAATGAGGTTTGGGAATCCTGACAAAAATACGGACTTGATTAGATAAAATGTATGATGTGTATATCTTGTGCAAGTCTAATCAAGATGATTGTTTTTCCTTTCAGATTTTCGATTTGTGAAGTGCCCAAACCGCCACCTCCAGGCTGTTTTAGTTTTTTGCTCATTTCCCAGTGACTGAAATGAGAACCGCTGAAGACTCCTCTGGAACTGTCCTGCACCGTCTCATCCAGGAGCAGCTCCGCTACGGTAACCTGACGGACACTCGCACACTGCTGGCCATTCAGCAGCAAGCCCTGCGTGGAGGCAGTCCCCGCTCCTCTCTCGAGAGCCTGACTCAGGAGGAGACCCAGTACATCCAGATGTCAACACGGCAGGAGCCTCAGGGCCAGGAGCACCAGGGGGACTGTCTGCACTCTGAGAGCCCAGTGTGCCATCTGTACCAGCTCCATGGTGAGGAGTTGCCCACTTATGAGGAGGCCAAGGCCCACTCCCAGTACCTGATCTCTCAGAAGGGGCAGGCAGAGCAGGAAAGCCCTGGCTTAGACATAATGGGGAGCCGCAGTGAGGGACAGTGGGATCTGAAGAGGGAGCATGCTCGCTCCCTCAGTGAGAGGCTCATGCAACTTTCTCTTGAGAGAAATGGACCTAGAGACAATTTGGCTATAAGCTTTTCACACAGCTATCCACAGCTGTATAACCATAATGTTACAAACGCAGTGGCATCTGACAGGCGAAGGGGCCAACAGTGTGTAGACCAGCGTGGGCCCCCACCGGACTATCCTTTCTGTGCCAGACTTCCCGGATATATGCTCAGTCACTCACAGGAGCACGGGCAGTTCTATAGAGGACCTCCTCCGCCCTTCTACTCACAGCATCACAGGTAATCCCAGCAGACGACGAATTATGATGTAGTTTAAGTATGAGACAAAATATGGCCAAACGGACAGCTCCAGACAATCGTTCAATCAGTGTTTCCAAGACATTGTGGTTTCCAGCAGTGTTGTAATGAGTTACTCATGTCTCTCCTCAGCAGGTATGTGTCTGCTCAGTCCCAGGTGGCTCACAACAGCATCTCAGCAGCCTCCAGCAATAACTCGGCTCAGACTGACGTGTTGATGCGGGAGAATGAGCGGCTGAGGAAGGAGCTGGAGGTCTACACCGAGAAGGCCGCAAGGCTGCAGAAGGTGAGAGAAGACAGTGGTGGGATGAATGGAGCTATTGGCTCATAGAGGGTGTGGAAATTTTAGACAACAGTATTCTTGCCAGTACATGTCATGGTGATAAGCTGTCTGGCAGTTAAGAAATATGCACAGGAAAGAGATCCCGTGATTGGTTCACTTCACTGAGAAGTGACACATACACCTCTCCCAGAGTTTTATTTTATGGTCTCTGTTTTTTTCTGTTTGGGACTTTGCAGTAATTTGCTCTGCCAGTTAGGTGTTGAGAGTTCACGCACTGTTCCATCCTCAGGAATGCCTACGACACATCCTATCCCCTTTGTCTTTCAAAACATGCTGGCATCTTGCCATGAAAGCAAAGGCCGTGACACCTGCTCCCCACAAGTGTTCACTCAGGAATGTCGATTCCCACTTTTCAGTTGCGGATAGTGTTAAAAAAGCCATTTGCCTGTAGGCAGTAAAAAAGATATATGGCGGCACTTGTAGAGATAACTAATTAGACTCATTGCTAGTAACAACTGCAACATCAACCACAATCCAGACAATGAATGAACGGGGATCCCTCTCAGAGACTGATGTACTTCTCATATTATCTTCTCAGTTGGAGCTGGAGATTCAAAGGATATCTGAAGCTTATGAGACTCTGATGAAAGGTTCTGCCAAGCGGGAAACTCTAGAGAAAACAATGAGAAATAAACTAGAGGCTGAGATTAAGAGGATGCATGACTTTAACAGAGACCTGAGAGGTATGTGTCCATTCATCTGTTCAACTAAAACAGCCCGGCTTTTAAATGTAGCTCCATGTGTCTAACTGTCAAGTTTTGTTCGTTCTCCTCTGTACAGATCAACTTGACACAGCTACAAAACAACGAGCGGCCAAGGAAGCTGAGTGTAAGGACCAGGAGCAGCATGCCTTTGTTAAACTCCTGGAGCAAAGTAAGTTTATGTCTGCATTAGTCTTTTATTAGAGAAACTGACTTCTCGTAACATGAAGCACTTAACAATAGCAGGAAAATAGTTGAACAGGGATTGGTTTCCTCTCTCGGTGATGTGGTGTGTTATAAAAGCTCTGGCCCCACATGTTCAGACACATGGTTCAATCTGTAATGTTAAGAGTTACTCTTGGTACTTAGGCAACAGCCATTTTTCATAGCTGCAGTTAATGTGGCCTGGATTCCAGGAATTTTTTAGGTATTTCAGGCTGTTCCTGCATTAGGAATGTCCCCCCCACACCACCCCTACCCCCTCCTCACTCAGTTTTGCATCATTGCTGACTTCCCTTCTCAAGGGGAACTAATAAGTCTTGGACTTTAGGGCGTCCAGGCCCAACTCAACGTGACCTCTGGCTAGCTCACTCTCCTTGTTTGGGCATTTCTTTACCTCATGGTTTAATTATGATCGGCCAGTTGTGAATATTTCTTTCCTCCTTTTCTGTTCTGTGCATGGATGTGCTGTAGAGTAAACCCAACTAGCCTTGTTTTGTTTTTTTTTTACCTTGCATAATCATTTCTAACAGTAACGATTAGGTTTTTTTTTCATAAGTCTTCTCAATTAACTGTAATAACATAACCAGCCATATCTGTTATACATTACCCTGTTGGAAAGTTGCGCTTTTCTGGGTATTTTAAACAGCTGTGTGATTATCTTGACCCATCAGACCAGAAATATTGTCGTTTGTGCTTCCTGAAAACAGTTATCTTGGCACATCAAGAACAAAACCACGTAAAATACAATAGTGGGATGGCTAGTTTATAGGTTTTTTTTAATGTGTTAGAAGGACCACTTAAATTATATTTTGAGCTGCTTGTTTACTTCATGTCCTTAGAAGCATTCCAGAGCTTTTCCCAGCACAAAGCTATGCCTGTGTGCGTAAGTGGATAAGAGGAAGTCTGCATTCACTCCACAGGCATGCACTCATGTTGTGTAATCAACCCCCTTTTAAAATGGCACAACAGATAAACTGGCTTTACTTTTTTAACAGTTTTTATTCAAATCTGAACTACTTTTTAGTGGGTATATGGGAAATATTTGATTTTAATTGTGATTCTGTTTGCTGTAATAGCGCCGTGATTAATTTCACAGCTTGCCAAATGGTCTGTTGTTGAACCACATGCCTTTATAGCCGAATGTAAATGTCTCTTGTTGGGTCACATTCCATTCAAAGTGTAATTCCCTGAGGGACTGCTTACATAGCTGCTTGGCTTACCCCGTCAAGGGCCACTGAATTGTCTGGATATACAGTATAGCTCCCTTTAGCATTCCTTTGAACTAGGACGCCTATCTCCTAGAACTCCCAGGAACTTGTCACTGTTACTCTTCCCACCATTGACCAGTGTTTTTCCCTTTCTGTATCTTAGATGAAGAGCAGCAACGAGAGCGCGAATGTCTGGAGAGGCAGAT
This sequence comes from Xiphias gladius, assembly GCF_016859285.1. Lineage (NCBI taxonomy): Eukaryota > Metazoa > Chordata > Actinopteri > Istiophoriformes > Xiphiidae > Xiphias > Xiphias gladius. The sequence goes on along the minus strand of NC_053405.1, from coordinate 25,325,316 downwards.
TCAGCATCTGCGTGTCTCTGGGGAGGAGTGCCAGCGGAGACGGGAGCTGCTGGAGCAGGGTCTGGCCTCAGTGCAGGCCCGCAACCGACAGCTGGAGGAAGAACTGCAGAGGAAGAGAGCCTACGTAGAGAAAGTGGAGCGGCTGCAGAGCGCGCTGGCACAGCTGCAGGCAGCGTGCGAGAAGAGGGAAGCGCTGGAGCTGCGGCTTCGCACGCGACTTGAGCAGGAACTGAAGAGCCTCAGGGCACAACAGGTGAGGAGAAGAAATCAATTAGAAGAGAAGATCGATATGACGGTCATGTCCTCTCATCTAAGCCTAATGTTAACCACTCTATCATGCCTTTTTATCCCAGTCTCAGAACCAGGCAGCTGACCCCACAGCTTCAGAACTGAGCTCCTCCACATTGCAGCAGCAGCTGAGGGAGAAAGAGGAGCGTATACTGGCCTTGGAGGCAGACATCACCAAGTGGGAGCAAAAGTACCTGGAGGAAAGCACCATGAGGCAGTTTGCAATGGATGCAGCGGCTACTGCTGCAGCACAGAGGTATGATGAAACATGTACAAATATAATATGGTTATAGTATGGTTAATTACAAATGTAGTGAAGCTTGGGGATCAAGAATTTTAACAGCTCTCTGTTTTACTTTCAGAGATACAACCATCATCAATCATTCACCCCGACATTCACCGGACAGCAGTTTTAATGAAGACCTGCCTTTATCGAGTCATAGACATCAGGAGATGGAAAACAGGTACAAATCTTCCCATGTCCTTGTTACGTCCTTCTTACATACCAGTTTATGTCCTGCTGCTAAGGGGTTTGTGAACTCATCATGTATTCCATGTGTTTAGGATCCGGGCACTTCACGCACAGCTCCTGGAGAAGGACGCTGTGATTAAAGTCCTCCAGCAGCGATCCAGATGGGAGCAGGGCAAACTGGAGAAACAGGGGCTTCGGCTGGCAAGGTCCGTCCCATCCATCAACACTGTGACCAGCAGCACGGAGAGTAAAGGTGAGTTCTTGCCCCCACACTTCATGCTACGCTGAGGAATTTTGAATCTTAAATGACATGCGCTATCAAGCGACAACTGGCTGGCTGGTCTCTGTCGCCAGACAGAATGTACACTTCCTAAAAAAAAAAAGAAGGGAGCAGGAGACAACCCCTTGGTGTCCCTCAAATAGACAACGTGTTTTTAAACCGGAATGCATATCATCTCTCACTCCAGAATAGCCTGATCCAGAATAGTCATGGGAAGAACTCCGCAGGTCAGATGTTCAGGAGTGTGTAAATGTTGATGTAAGTGGATAATTAAGCAGCCTCCTCTCTTTGTCTGTGTTTGTAGGAAAGAGCCTCTCAGATGACCTGACAAGTGCAGCTGCGCTGCAACCCCAGCCCTGCGTGGTGCCCAAGGGCCCGAGCAGAGACTCCAGCACCCAAAGTGACGAGGTCCCGCAGGAACCTGAGCTCAAAGCAGAGCCAAGCAAGCTTAAGACGTCTGAGGTGATCTCAGCAGCTACCAATGGTGGGTTTATTGTTTTAAGCACCTGACACCCAGTCACTGCTGTTCTGTTAATTTTACATGGGTCCTTTGATCTTTGTTCGACGTGTTTGACCAGTGTAGCTAGACCCTAATCAGGACACACTAAGGATGGACTGTTGATACCAATAAGTTAAAACGTTGCCAGCCAACACTACAGTTCCACTGTCACTGTATTTGCTTTAGCATACCAAAGTTGTTTTTCTAATCTTCTAATTTTATCTTCACTGTAGGCAACTCGGAGGAGCCAAAAGCACCGCTAACGGCATTCAGCAGCATCAACAGCTCAGATGCAGAGGTGGTTGAAATCCTCATTTGAGTGCTCACCGAAGCTCAAATAACTGAGCGGGTGACAGCCAACGATGACAGACACTTTTGGCCAAGGTGTTAAAGGCTTTTCCTCCACGTCTGACTACCATAGAGAAAGGCCTAAATCAACATGCAGAGTCCAGAATGTGACGCAGTTTTGAGGGGAGAGCTGAGCTTTACTTCTACTGTTTCTGCACAATTCACAAACTCTGACATTCGCCTCACAAGTCAGAATTCTTCTAGGTACCTGGACAGTATTCTGCACTGTGATAGGAACTGGGCTGCTGATTGTGCATATAAATAGGTTGTGCATGGTGTTTTTTTAGTTATGTATTGTATTTATATTTGTAAATGCTGCTCATATTGTGATATTTCTGTTCAAGAGGTGAGAAGAACAAAGATCACTTGTCTTGCTCTGCTCCACTTTTTAATATTTATACAAATGACTCACTTTTCTGGATTATGTGCGCAGCCTGTCTCCATTTTTTTTCCAGTGGCATGCCTATTACCATGGGAATATTTATAAAATGACTCCGTATAAGCATCTTCTATATTTCCATGCCATGTTTGAGGATTATTCTGTTTAGCAGAACTGCTCAATCCTTAATTAACAGTTGCTCCTCTCTTTAAAATATATTCGGGTCAGGGCCCTGCTCAGCAGAGGATTTGGAAACTTTCTTTGAATGTGGAGTATGCTCATTTCTCTCTTAAAAAAGCCTGCGAGGATTGACAGTGTTTCACGGGCGTATAATTTTCCAGATCCCGGCTTAATGTTTGGGGCCTCAGATGGCGACTGCCCAACATCTTGCTCCCCTTCGCTGACACGCTGAAGCTAATCTTCTCACATTCCTCGCTGAGGGAATGCTCCCGTTAAAGAAAAAGGCTATCTAAAGTCTGACCCCTCACCCTTGTTAAAATGGCATGCATTCTCCACATGATTCATTTTCTGGGGCTGGTTATTTTTTCTGAGCGGCGGTAGCTGGTTCTACCGTAGAAACGGTCAACTATAATTGGCTTGCATTTGCTACTCTATTTGTTGTCCACATCACTGTGTTATATTCAGCTTTGTTTTCTCCATTGCTCAAGTATCTCACATTTCTTAGTGGACTATATCCTTAACGTGGAGTCTTCTATTTATTTCTCCCTGCATAGCGTAGGATCACTGAACACTGCTGAATGTAGACTCCTGTTTCCCAGGAACATGTTTTGTAGTTAACTGGAATGTGCCACAATTCAGATTTGTTCTACTCTTTCGAGGGGAATACCGCTAAAATTCCGCATCAGTGGATGTGCGAAGAAGCTAATGTGTTGTCGTCCAGTTTTGAAATGTTAGTACGGATGTAAGTTTTTTGAGTGCTCATTTTGTGAGTTCAAAATTTTCATTTAGGAGTCACAAACTCCAATTCCATCTTTATGACATTGCAAACAGGAGCATTGTTTGAAGTCCTACGATTAGCACCTGAAATCTCACATTGAACTGGTATTCCCCCACAGTGCATTTGCTGGTCAGTGCAATGTGTCAAATGTGTCAATTTGAGTTAATGCCCTTCACTTTTTTTTGGAATGTGTTTACATGAATGGCTATTTGAAGTGAGAGAAGTTAATATATTTTGGAGTTTTTTTTTTTCATTTATATACATGTATTTGTTTTGTTTTCTGGTGCCAAAGATGTACTCTACTTTTAAGTTATAATCGATGACAAACACAAAAGGTTCTGTCAAGGAGCCTTGCTTCAGCTGGTTGACCCGTTATGATGTTGCTGTGAACTTTTGTAAAGGAAACATTTGTATGTATGCCTTAACATTTCACAATAATAGATTAAAATTCTTAATATATGTCTTATAAATGGCTTTCTGCTTTAATTGTCACTCTGATTTAATACTGCATATGCATTGGATTGATTACAAAAACACTACTGAACACCTGAGGTATCATTGCAGGTTAGCTGTTAGATGTTGGAATATTTAGACCTTCGCCCAAGAACTTCACTGCTTGTTTATTTAATACAGCTATTCAACTACGGTCCATCTCAATCAATAAAAGACATAATGTCACACACTAAAAGTGAATCAACCTCTTGCAGTTGAATTTTTCTTGATTTAGGAATAAATTTTCCTTCCAGCAAGATGCAAGATGTTTGTTGATTCACTGCTAACATTTAAGGGATCTATTGGAAAATCAAAAACAATATTCAGTACATCAGGAACAGCTGGTGCAGGTTGATTAACATGGTTCCTATATAACCTTAAAGCCTCGTGATAAAATATTTTTATAAAAACAATGGGTAAAGTTACTATATGTAATGTGAAAGGGGTCCCATGAAGTGAATTACCCCACTAATTACACATAGACTCTACAGTTCCATTCAGCTCCTCCTATCATTTTAGTGTCTTTCAGCTCACTGTTTCAGTTTTATGGCCCAAAACGTTACTGTTTTGACTCACTCTCGCTGCTCTTGTCGGAATCATTTTCACCCCACGTAGACAGCTGTCTTCAGCATTGGTCCTGTGATAAACCCAATGTGCCTGACGAGCACAAAATGGCAGCCAGACAAAGTTAGCTACTAGCTGGAGAACATAGCGGAGCATTTAGCAGCTAAAAATGAGATACACTGTACATTAGGTAGAACACAGCACATTAGAAGGCTAATGCACATTTAAATGCTGCCTGTGAAAGTAAAATTCATTAACTGTTAAATGCATGTGATGTATGCACACCTTATATTTAAAGTAAGCCTATGTAGCTTTGGCTAAAGTGCTGCCAGTGTGTCCATAGGGGACATTACGGGATAATTGTAAATACCAAAACATAGTGTAACAGTAGCACAATTAGGGAAGTAATGCAATCATTGAACTAACTCAGTAATGTCAGTAATAGAGCAATATCTTTCTAAAGTTTGCTAGCATTAGTTTAACATCAGCCACTATACGCTAATGGTCATACCAGACCAAGTAAGGCTGTAGCAGCAAAAACTCCTGACTACTAATTTGAACAAGGATGCATTTACGATTGTTAATACGTTTCAATTTCCAATCTGAAGAAGTGGAATGCGTTATTTCTGATTTCAAAAGTTATGGTCCATCCACAGTCTATCAGTGTCAAAGTCTCACCCACTGTGGACTTGAGAGATGGTTCTAAAATGTTTGTGTTTCTTTCCTTCATTGAGAATGGAAGCTGTGGTCATCTTGAATTCATGGTGGACATTCCACCAGTTGACGCATTTTTTATAGGGGAAAATGAATCCAAATTTCCACAGAAACTCAACAAAAAATTCCTGAGGCAAAATCCACTTTACTGCTTTATATCTATGCTCTGTGCATTCCAAACTGACGTTTCTTTGCCAAAATATGGCTAATACACTCCACTGAGTGACATAACCCTCCTTGAAGCTCAGAATTTCCATTAGAGACCATGTCTTTAGCAAAATTTTAGCAAAGATGTGACTCTGGAATATACTTAACACACATACAGGCAGTAGAGTAGTAGCGTATACTGTAGGGGTGGTTGTGGATGTTTCAGTGGTTATTGGAGAAAAAATTGGCATCATTGGAATCTATTATAACTTTCCCCATACGCTTCTCTATGAAGAAAGAAAGTACAAACTTCCATCAGAACCACCAATAGAACTTCAAACATTTTCTAAATTAAATGAAATTCATTACATTGAATTTTGGAAAGTTTTAAAGCTGCACTAATCAATATGTTTATATTAGTTAAGGATTAAATGTATATAGGTTTTATACTGGTGATACTGTATATAGCCTTGGCACTATTTGTGACAACATTATTATATTTCAGGATACATCATAAATGACAATATTTCTTCACAGGGATGGACTCAGTGTCCACAAATCCAGAGCTCAGTCTTTCTGTCTTAATGCTAATGTTCTACAATTTTTGAACTGAATACACCGAGTAAATTCTTAATGGGTTTTACCATGAACACAATGTCTTCATGACATATTCACTTAACCTCACACTACGGACACAGTATAGCCCTGACAATCAGTTTTTCCTTATTTATTCAGAAAATCAGTCTCGTGACAGACAAACATCAGTAACGCTGTAATGTATGCTCTACTGTATGTTCTATACATCAAATCCGAAGCAAATGAAGAAATACTTGGGCTTTCAGCCAAGCCTCATCATCAACAGATGATCTTGTTGTACATGATGTAAAATCAGACTCACAATAGTTACCGGTCTCTAGACTGTGATGAAGCAGAAATTCTTAGAATATGGTTATATGAGCCTGTAATGTCACTCTGTGCAGGAAAGTTGGAGTGGAGTGCAAATATAAATGTAAACTCTGATAATGTGATGTCTGAATTATCCCTGTACAAGTTGAACATTAATTTCTATGTAACTAACTCTATTACTTATATGGAAGTTTTTTTTTTTATATGTGTTTTCTCTTGAGTAAATTTCCAATCAGCTTTTACATGCAAAAATTCTTCCGTACACTTTGCCTTTTAATGTAAATATTTTTGCCTTCCTTCTTCCCCCTGGTGAGCTGGGGATGGCATTCCATAGATGCCACACATTTTCCTCCTGCTGCCTTTACTTGTTGTAGCCGAGTGCCACTTTTCGCAGTTCAGAAAAACTGCAATAGTAAATCTCCAACTGTTGAATACCTTTTTCAGCTAGGACTCATGTAGCACACTAGGGTCATTTAGTTGCCATTAATTTGGTTCCATTTGTGCTCAGACAGATCACATTTCAGATATGTCATCCTGCCTCTATTGCATTACTTACAAGACAAGAGCCCCCACCAAACCTTGAGTGATGTAAAGGGGTTCTGTAGGTGAGAGGTTATGATTACGTGACTCCAGGCAGTGCCAAGTTTGAAGAAGGGGGAGATTCATTCCTAGAGACGCTCAAGTGTCCTAAACTCATCATCATCCAGGGTGGATGAAGAAAAATTAGTATGTGTATGCATTCCACACACATCTGGACTCTTGCAGGAATTACTGTGATTGTTGTCAGGATTGTTTCATTTATCAGCATGATTTCACCACTTTGACTTCCAGGTAACTGTGAATAGTTCTCACTTAACCAAACCATCAGTCATTGCGGATCAAGAACAGATGTCAGTGAAGCAGGCTTGTTCTGGGATAATGAAGTTTTGTTGCTTGTTGGACATGGTCAGTAAACTGTAGGTTCATGAAATAATGTACATTCTTTACATTCTGTCTTTACATTTGTTTCAGTTTACTCTGCTTATATTCATGTTGCCTTTGTGGTTATTGCACTTTTAAAGTCACTATTTGTATCTTAATGTGAGTAAACCAATGTGTCTGGCAGCAATAGAGGGGACAATTGGTAACAAATCATCTGTCTCCTTTTGGAGGCTTTTGAGCATATTTTGCACTAAAAGCCTGCATGAAATACTTAGAAAAATAACCGTGGAGCTCTGTGTTTTGCCTTAATTTCCATGGAGATTCCAAAACTTCCTGCCTACAGCAGCCATGGAATGTGCCCCCACCCCCCTTAACTTTTCCACATAAATCAGGGCACCGTCCTCTAATTTTAGGGCTGTTGCTGAGATGAAGAAAGCCTCTCAGATAGCAAACCATTTGCAGCAAATTTTTAAGTCTGTGTCACTTGCAGCATTGTGTGGCTGGTAAGCCAAAGGCATGAAGGTGTCTTGCCCCTGGTGTTGACTTGGGCCGAGCAGCAGCAAAAGGGCCACACCTGTTCTGCTCCTCTGACACCGCTCCACTCCTTACCTGTCATCCACCCCTCATTCCTTTCTGTCACTTTAAGCTGTTCCTTTATGAAAATTTTCATGTCACAATAAGAAAAAATTAGTATTTTCTCTCCTTTTTTTAATAATTCTTGTTGTATTGTACTCGTGCTGCACTAATCAATATTTCTATATTAACAGTGAGCCAAATGACTACAAGCAATGTGAATAAATCTCATGTTGACAAATCCATAGATAATTAGCGCCCAGCTCTACAGAGTGTTTTAGCGTCCTTTATTGTTTTGATTTTACGACCCACAGCTTTACTGTTTTGGTTCTCACCACTCTCATTAGTGTCGTTTCAAGCTGCAGCAGGCAGCTGTTTTCAGCTAAAAAGCTACTGTGTGCTACCTGCCCTGCCTACCCCACAGCAGGCGGACAAAGTTAGCAAAAAGCTGGTGAACATAGGGCCAGATATTTCCCTCAACAGAGCTAACAGGAGTTTGAATATTGAGCTTGCATCCATCAAATTCCCAGACACACTTTAAAAAGAACACTAGTGTTGCTCCATATTTTCTGGATGTGTAATTAGGCAATCGTTTCCTAACAAGTTTGCCATAGGGACTTTATGCAATGATAATATGTCAGTGTTGCGTTTAGAGGTTGTTCTGCTTCCTCCAAGTGGCTGAAAAATCAGTTAATACTGCTTTAAGTTGGGTGACATCAGTTTCATTCTAATACTTACTGTTATTTGGCTGACTATTCAACGGTTTAATGCGGTAAAATCCCAAATAAGACGGCACCAGGGAGGCCTCGCATGGCTAAAGCTTGAGTATTTAATCATTATTGTGCATTGAAATTAGAGTAAAAATACGTTTGCACAGCTTTGAAAGTGTTTGACATTTTAAAGCTGCTCAAATAATTATGTTTATAATAACAATGGGTCAAATGACCATGTGTGATGCAAAAGGTACCGATTGTAGTGACGAAACCACAGAGAACTATCAGCCAACTCTTCATTTCCCCTCAGCTCTATGGAGGATTTTAGTGACATTCAGCTCATTGTTTTGGTTTTAGTGCCTCCAAAACACTTAGGACAGTGTCCTTTGTGAAACATGCATGGGGCACCATGTTCACCATTGCTGTGTGGCTGGCTAGAGTCTAGGACAGAGTGATTTCCAATGAATGAGCTGAGCTGCACAATCCAGAAAGACTGATTCACTGTAGGAAAAGGAATGAGTTGATCAGTCAAAATGTTCTGTGTCCGAAGCAACAGTGAGAGAGATGTGATGTGGAGGATGATCTCCAGAGTAAATGAGCACACTGACAGCTGAGTCAGTGGTAAAGACTTGACACTGTGAAGCCAGGTGCAAGCTACTTACCTGTGAAAAGTCATTTTTTAAAAGTGAAATGACAGAGATCATTCAGAAGAAAAGAGGCTAAAGAGTTCACGCTAAGAAGAGGAGTTAAAGGGTGGATAAATCAGTGTAACTATGTGAGCCACAGGCAGTATGTTTTCCCCCGAAAAATCCCCTGTCAGCAGACACATGTTAATACTTGGGTGTCACACTAGTTTAGTCTCAGCTTGCCTCATTCTGTGCAAGTTATACCCACATTTGAAAACATTTTACCCATATCTTCTTACTTCTCCAGGAAAATACATTTTGCTGCAGCTACACTTCATGACAACCCACATCATTTTCTTACCCAAGTCAGCAGTACCATCCAAAGAATGCCTGTCATGAGGGTTTCACAAGTTCCCAGTTAAAGCAGCACACCAACAGGTGTACAATATCTGAATGAAGGAGTGACTGAGCGAGCACAGCTGGGAAGTTTAGTGGTCATGCCTCAGTATGCAGGAATGTTTTATATAACCCTTTATGGCCCAGGTGTATGTAAATGATGATGTAAGTATGCACTCAGATGCTGAAAGGTCAGTGATATTAAGATAATCATGAATGACTGTTAACTGATATTGGCAGGGGCAGAGCAGAGAGTGTTCCTCTTTTCCTTTCTTTTTGCTCAATATTTAAACCTTCAAAGATTCACAGTGTATGAAACAGCCATAGATTGTGCAGAACCACAATAAATGTGTTATGTCTGCAAATTTACATTGTAAAGTGAGAATTCTGTTCCTTTTCTAGACTTTAAATAAAAGGGCCCTTTTCTTGATACAATTAAGTAAAATTCTTATTAGTAAAGTTGACATTTAGATGGTTTTTTTTTCCAATTAAATCATATTCCTTCAAAACTCTATAACTTTCGATCCATATAAATCTGTTTCCAAAGATGATTCTTCATTGCTGGTCAACCAATTAATTATTTTTCTCTTGCACTTTTAACCCTTTTCCCCAGATGGCTTTTATGTCAAATCTGGACAAGATGCCCACAGTTTACGGTTCAAGAGCTGAAAAGCCCCAGGGAGTTTGCTTCTCTCGATCCGCTCAGATGTCCCTATGTAAGGGCATGTGACACAGATATTACACAGGGAAATACTGTAGCTGTGGCCAGTAGACGTGAAGATAATCAGAGATATAATCATCTGAATAACTGAAGAAATGGTGGAACTGAAAGCAACTGAAACACAGGGAATCCCCCAGACAGGGACACGTTACATGGTCATACACACTGTCAATCGCTCTTTGACCGCTGACACCATCTCCGGAGCTGTAGTAGTGATGCGAGGAATGGAACTCAGCACCCAGGTCCCCAACATTTGGCGGGCCCTCAGAAAGCCTGGAAATTTCCTGAAAACCTGAAAATTGTTTTTCTTTTATAATTATTCTTTTCATGATAAGCATTATAAATAAAGTATTACTGTTGACTCAATACTCTGACAGTATGTTTCTAGTATTATACAATACATTTATAAATGTGTGTAATGTATAATGTACAGACCATCTGAAATGTGCTAGAAGCACTGCATTATGGATGACCCTAATGACCACTACAGATACATGTGTTTACTTGTTGCCACACCAGTGTCTACACCCACAGTCTCTCTCCTTTGCTTTCTAAACCCATTGGGCAGGTTGTTTCCCTCAGTGGCAGGTGAGGGAAAAGCAGAACTAGCTGCTGGAAGATTTGCAGCAACTCCACATTATGGCATATTATAACATATTATATTATGTTATAATATGCTATAATATAACATGATGTTTGGAAAAAGCTAAAATGATGGTTGATTAACCTAACAGCTGCTGAGCTGTTGTGTAACAATGATTGTATTTTTGTTTAATTTTTTGTTCCTTCCTTTTTTTATATTGTGGTTTATTGTTTATTATCTTTCATTTTTCTTGCTTTGTTGTCAACTAAAAAATGTTCCTTTGCCTTTTACCAGCGCTAAATATGAGTTATTTCTGGATAAAAATGTGAAAATTTGCCCAGTTGTTTTACTTTTCATTAAAAAAAGTGCATCATGCTGTAGTTATACTGGATATTACATATGTTTGGACTTCTGCAAATAAAGCACACAGTCCGTATGTCAGCAAAACCAAAGAATGCTGTTGTGAAGCCAGTTAGGAAACACCATTTCTGCCATAAAGACTCACAATAATGCTGCGATTAGATGAAAATGCCAAAACCATGCTTCAGTCAGAGGTTATCTTGGCTACTTTTTGATTCTTTTATTCTTTTTTGTTCCTCTTGTTTAGTCGCTGTTGCCAGCAAGAGCCACAAAGTTCACAACATTCAGGTGGAACTCTGGACCATTCTTCTTTACTGAACTGCATCAGCTCAGCCATATTTTTAGGTTGTCTGGTCTGAACGGCTCTTCAGGTCGTTCCACAGCATCTCTTCAAGGTTCAGGTCAGAGGTTAAACTGGGACAGAACAATCGCCGAATAACACAACTCCAGATAAATGACAATGTCGCTCCACAACTGCTGGATGTTCAAACAAGCAACTGTTTGCTCATTACTTCACCATATTAACTTAAAAGTTGATGTTCTGTTAACTTGCTTCTGCTGCCCCCCCAAAATCAGTTATTGCAGGTTTAAGCTAAGTATTGATTTATGTTGGGGGGGCCTGCTTTTTGTCCCCCAAAAGACACAATTCACAATGTGTCTGTGTGAACAAATGAAAAACTTTCTTTGCCTGTTATGAGAACTAATCACCAGATGGGATTCTTACCAAGACTTTTTGGTTGAAAACTGCCTTGAATTTTTTATTTTATTTATTTATTTTTTGTCCTTTTTAAAAGTAGATTAAAAGTTGAGCAGACAGATTGTTTTGAATTTCTTGAATTACCGTGCACCTCAGATGTTTTCTGTTTTGTCTCGTGTATAATGTGTGTGACGTGTTAAGTCTCCGGGGATTGTGGAATGCTGTTCCACTGGCATTCACAGGGTAAAATAATAAACAGCCACCAGAAAACTGACTGGCAGTTAGTATGTATTTGTTTACATTGTTCTCATGAAGATGTATATGGAATATATGAATCTTTTTCTGAAAGATGGTTGCTCCTGAGCACAATGGGTTACATACTTATTCATTAGCCTGTGCTTCTTGCTGGTGCATAGTAATGGCTTGATCTGTGGCGGAATGGGAGCGTTATGTGGCCAGTGGAGGCTTGAAGGATGCTGCAGTTGTCAAAGAAAGACGTTAGATGATCCGGGAGGAACAATGAAAACAAGTTCAGTAAGAAGGAAGCAAAATGATAGAAATAGAAAGAGAATAGCTAAGTTTGACATAGTGTTGTAGACTCTGAGCTCAACCTCTGTTTTAAGCATCTTTTCTGGTCACGTTGCAAATCAGAGGTGTCCAAACTTTTCATTCCAGGACTATGGAGAAAAAGTATACTTCTGGGCAACGAGCCTCATAATTTAACTGACTATCTCAATCAGCAGGTTTTTTTAAGCACTTTGTGCTGCACACTTGAATTGGCAGTAAGATGATTTTAGCACCATTCATTTTTGGAGACTCAAAGTACATCGCTGAGGTGACTGTCAGTCATCTTGGACCTCGGTCTGCTCTTGTTCAGCGTCACAAGAGAAAATGTTTGCTCACATTATTTATGAAAGCCAAGTAAACTGAGCATGCTTTTGGCATGGCGTCTCATGTGGGGATATCCGGACGTTTCCAAACCCCTGTGCAACTGTGACAGGGGGCGTTGGTGGCGACTTCAGAGATCATCATCACATTTATTTCAGTTAGCTCCAGCTGCATGTCCTCCTGTACTCCTTCCACATCAAGAGAGAAAGACTTTGAGAACTGCATAGTTAGTAACTAAGTCAGTAACAGAACATAGTCAGTAACTAAGTGTTATTGTAATTTTGTCATACAGGACATCCACTGCAAAAACTTGTAGTTTACAGTACAATGCTGTAATCCTGGACATGTATTTTATTTATATACTACATATACATTATATTTAATATATTCTCTGCACTAAAAATGTATTGCTATTGCACTGTTATGAAGACAAATGTTTATTTGAAACACCAGAAATGTAGAAAAACATTGGCAGGTTCGGCAGAAATGCACAAAACCCTCTGTACAACATTCAAAAATACACTTAAGATAATAAGAAAAATGTATATTAATATGAACAAAACTCATTTCAATATTTCTGTACCAAACTGCATTTACAGTAAAATTTGCATGATCGTTACTGCTGTGGAAAACTGATGCTAAAATAAAGTAATTTAAAAGTTGACAGCTATATAGCAGACCAGAAAAGAAATCATTCTCAAACAGATTTGAATGCTTTTAGCAAGAAACAAAGAAGAAAGCAACAATATCTAGTACAGTCAGTAAATATTGGGATGGTGACACAAATTGTTGTGTTGGCTCTGCATTCCAGCGCATAGAATCTGAAATAAAATGATGATAAACTTGAACATCCCAGAATAAAACAACAATATAATGTACATAATACAATAGTATAAGAGGGGCTGCTTTAATGAATAGTTTTGATCCTTTGAGTACATTTTGCTTATAATACCCTACATACTTTTACTTAAGTAAAGTTTTGAATGCAGGTGTAGATTTAACATTGTAGTATTTCTACTTTGACTTAGGTAAATGGTCTGAATACTTTTTACTTGACACTGCCACCTCTGTGTGTGAGACGGAGACAACAGCGACAGAGGAAATTCAGCAAATTCAGAGTAGCACTGGAAATCTCCCTCTCCCTCTGGCCCTCTCTTCATCCCTCCCCCGAGTGCCCCATCTCCATCATCCTCCCTCCATCTAACCCCTTTTTTTTATTTTTTTTATCCCACACGCTTTCAGTCGCCTCTCACGGTCTGTCTTTCTACCCCTTTTGTCTCCCTCCTTCCCCTTTACATCCCTCGAAGTCTCCTCTGATCTCACTGCTCATCCGCTCTGGCACACTTTCTCTCCCGCTTTCTCTTTCCTTGTCTCACCCAGACTTGTAGATGCTATTTCTTTAGGTTTAGACAAGTAAGGCAAACTACCAAGACCCTGAAACTGACGCAGATGAATGAACAAAAAGGAAAAGGGCCAATTAAAAAAAAAAAAAGAAGGTCTTTTTATAAGCTTAACAATTTTCCTTCACACACACCTAACCTGTAGGTCAAAGCCATTGTCAGATCCGGCGACATTTCCGCGGTTGGCTACCGCCCTCTAGTGTTGTATTTAAGGCACTGCGCTGCCTGCCACTAGCGCACTGGGCGGGCTCAGACGTTCAGCATCAGTCGCCAGAGCGCGCAGCCAGTTCCTTTCAGCGTGTAAAGCGGAAGAGTCTCGGCGGACCGTCACAACCTGCAAAGCGATGGTCACGTGACAGGCCGCGATACGTTTTGCTAGTACTACCTCTGCACTTTTGCTGAAGTATAATTCTGAGTTCGGTATGTGGACTTTGCAGGATTGTTCGTTTAACTTGAGGAAAAGGCCCAAGTAAAATCTGATGTACAGAAGATTCGAAGAACACCGTTAAAACACTAACACAACATTGTGATGGTTTCCGCAGTCGGTGGTGGTCCCCTGGCAGTAAACATGCTGGCAGACCAGCGCCAGTGCTGTACCGGCTGCCACTGCCGACCACGTCTTGCAGGTCGCAGCGATTCCCCTAGGTTTTTCCTCTACTCTTTCCCCTCGCTGTTCGAGTCTAGGTCGGTCAAAACATTTCCGGAGCTCCCATTGGTAAGCGAGCTGGGAGTCTCTTCTCTGATTGGCAGGACGAAGCGGGGAGGTCCAGTTCTTTCTGAGCGTTTTTCCGGCTTACATGTTGGAAAAAAGAAAAGACGAATGGAAAAAACTGTAATCCAAAAAACGACCATTGCCTAGTAACTCCACGATACGGTAACGTCTGCACACGTACAGAAGCGTGTTTGTTTATTTAGCCCTAGGAAGTTTACGCCGCTGCACTCTTTAGAAAGTCCAGGATTTAGCATGAAAAGCAGGCGGCAGCAGGGTTAGCGATTCTAACGTTAGCCTGACGCTAGCTAAGGTAGCTGGCTAACAAGGTAGCTTTTAGTTTTAACGTTACAGTTAACGTTACCAGTGACCAGAGTTGTACATTATCTGACTGAGCAAATTGCTGTCAAAAAGCCATGTTTGTACCCGCATATTAACCTGATATTTGATAAGGAACGTTGCAGTTGTTGTCGATCAGGTTTGTCATGTTATTGCCCATAAACCGTTTATGTCAAACAAAGGTCCACAAAAATGTTCTTTTCTTGGTTTTCACATTCAGATGTATTTATATCAATTTTTACTAACACTGGTTGTTTAATGTTATCGACTTGCTCCAGGCTCCTTTGCTAGCTCGCAACGATAATATTCCGCAGCTCTCCATTAGCCTGTTTATGTACCCGCGCCGCCTGTTAAGGGTTAAACCGGTAGCTTTTTATTGTTGTAGTCCTTGTACAAGGTTAATTAATGGAATGCATTTCTTAACAGACGTTAAACCTTAATGATATCTTCAGTGTCCTTGGTACTGGATTTAATTTACAATTCTGACGCTATTTTAGGTCCTAGATCATTAAAATGAGTTCCCAGCAATTCCCCCGACACGGGCTGCCTCCTTCCAGCGGGGGAGCCCCTCAGATCCCTGCTGCTGGAAACCTTGTGTCTGTCAACCAGCCGTCAAACGCTCCAGGTAACTTACTGTCACTGAAATGGCCCAGAGGATACCTCACAAATGGAGAGGGAGACATATGTAGCTCGGTGTTTAAGTAAAAATTTTTTCCTTAGCCGGCGCAGATGCAGACAGCAGTCGGGACGCTGACCACGGGCAGCAGGATCATCCACCGGCCGGGGGAGGGGGGACCTTGGCGTTCAGAGATGACAAGCAGGAGACCATGGTGGTCAGACCTTACCCACAAGTGCAGACGCATGGCCAGCCGCAAGCCGCTCCCCAGACTGTGCCCATCCAGCCTGGCACACCTGTGACTGTACCTGCCCCCCCTGTCCATCTCCCACAGGGCCAGCCAGCAGTCCTAACTGAGGGACAGATGAAGGTGATGAATATGTATCTAACTGTTATCAGTTTTCATAAGCTTTGTATACATATTTATAGTACAATATGTAGTTTTATTACCATTTCCAGTTCGAGGTGAATACAGTTTAATTAAGTTGGCCAAGATATAATGCTTCAATCGGTTGTGGAACAATAAACTGCCGCTGACTTAGGTTTGATTTATTCACCCAGAAATTGCTGAGTTATAGTCGCGTCATGTTAGATAACCTTCCCGAAGTGGAAAGCTTGGTTGAACTGATTGTCTGGCCCTGAGTCGGGGCTAATAAGGAACCAACAGTCTGCAGTGATAATCTTGAAGTATGAAATAATTCTTCATGCCTTCCAGATAGAGCTGGACAAGTTACATTCGTTACAAAATGTGCTTAATATCACAAGGCTTAGTCTGCCTGGGCTTGTCCAGTGTCAACTGGTCCAGCACTGAAATCTGAGACAAAACTTGGCTGGAGCCAGTGGCTGATAAGCTCAAGAGGGGAGACAACGGAATGAACAGGAATACTTTAACTGCAAGTTGCAGTTCTGTTTTCAGTCTAAATGGGTAGAGAGGTTCCAGCGTAATGTAGTTCTTGTTGCTGTTCACCAAGAAAAATTTACAGTTAAGTTTAATTAGGGCCAGATACGCAATATTTAAACTTACAGTTACTCTATAAACATTCAGCAGTGTTCTACTGCAGTATGTTGTTCCTTTTGCAATTTGTTGGCTTCATTAAACATTGTTTTAAGCATTATTTTCAAGACCATTCAGGACTAAACACCAAAATTGTATTTGTTTTGTGTCTTCTTTTTATTTTTTAAGGCTGTCCTTAAGTCACCTTTGCCAAGTCGTCTTATTGCCCCAGCACCAGCTTCCAACCAGGCACATATCCCCATACCCCCCAAGGTGCCTGGTCACATAACTGTCACCATAGAGAGCAGTATTGCTACAACTCCGTCTATTCCTGTGGCAACCATCAGTGGTCAGCAGGTGAGTGCTCTGTACATTTGTTATCAGTGCATGTTACTGTCTGTTTCCTGCTGATTACTAAAGACCTGGACTGCTTTCATTGTGTTTCAGGGTCACTCCAGCAACTTACACCACCTGATGTCAGCTAACATTCAGATCATTAGGGGCAGTGCCCCTGCACTGCAGATCGGGACACCTGCCGTCCCCCCCCAGACCTTCACATCCCATTTACCCCGAGGTATGCATGATGGATTATCAGCAGTATGCCGGGCTTAATGTTTACTTGTCCTTGAAACAGTAGTCTGTTCACTCATTTGTAACAGTGCATTTCTCTTGGTTTGTGTATTTTTCTTCTGCTCTGTAGGGGCTGCTGCAGCAGCTGTTATGTCCAGCTCCAAAACTGTCCTACGGCCAGCCACTGGAGCAAGTGCGGGCCCCGGCCAGCCCACAGTGCAGCACATCATCCACCAGACTATTCAGGTATTCTGATGTCCTTTTACCTAAAGAAGTGTAGATATTGTGTTGGGCATTTGGAAACATTGTGTGTAACAGTGTCATCTCCCTCTGTCCACAGTCCCGCCCTGCTGTAACGACCTCTACAGCTGTGCTTCCAACTGTCGTGGCCCCCATCTCAGCAACTAGAACTCAGTCCCCAGTTATCAGTCCAACTGTTACACACTCTGCAGAGGTGGCACATGGGTAGGTAGCAGTGTAAGAGTTTAGTGACTAGGGCGTAAGCGGAGATGCTGCTTGTTGCCAAGTGCTTGCTCATGGGGGAATGTTGGGTCAAATATAACAATACAGAGTACGGTCTAGACCTTCTCTGTATGAAAAGTGCCCTGAGATAACCTCTGTTATGATTTGGTGCTATATAAATAAAATTGAATTGAATTAAATACTGGAAATGATTATAGGTCAGTAACTTTTTAATTTGATAGCGAGGAGTTTTACAACAAATGTGTAGACATGGGAACCGCCCTGGTGTGACTGCATGAAAAACTTTAATATTATCTATTAGTACACCATCCTCATGTTATGTCAGAGGTAATGGCCCTAGGCTGAACAGTTAAACTAAAGAGTTTTTATTCTATGTCAAGTTGTTTCACTTGAAGGATTTTTAGAGGCCTGAAAAGGTTAAAACAACTAGTGTTCAACAAGAAAAAGAGAGAGAAAAGTCAGAAAAAGTCAACTTTTTTTGTTTGCGTAAGTACTCAATATCATACAGATTCCTCCAGTTAGGTGACGGTTTGAAACCTTTTTCTTTGTGAAAGACCAGAAGACAATTAAACAATCCAAACTAAAACTGAACTTTTTGGATGACAATGTACTTGATCACTGGTTAATTGTGTATATCTGTTATGAAGACAAAACGGTATTAAATGATAGAAATGATACAGTTACGAAATGGGAATTGTTAGCCGGATATCCGGGTGTTAACCTGTACTTTATCACCACTGGTCCTACAGGGATGTTTTCTTTCCCTCTTGGCTGCACTAAAAAGGTCACAAATTTTTTTTATTTTTTTTTGACTCTTTCAGGCGTCCGGGGCTGACTATTCACCCCCCTCCAGCCACTGTCAGTATTCAGAGGCCTCAGACATCCCGTGACACCGCCGCAAGGATCACACTGCCGTCACACCCTGCAATTGGCGCTCAAAAGCCTCAGCCTCCGCACACTATGACACAGGTTACTGCTTGTTGATGGCGGCCTGCCAAAAATAATTTCATTTTTTTTACAGTGACTGAAATAATAGCTCCTTTTTTTTCTTCACAGAAGCCCATCTTCAGTACTGTGACACCAGTAGCTGCAGCAACTGTGGCACCAATTGTTGCCACTAACACAGTGCCATCAACCACCACAATTGGTATTGCCTTTTGTATATTAATATCTTTTAACTATGCACAATAGTTATGTTTGGCTAAAGGACCAAAAAAATCAGTTGCACTTTGGACAGTTCTTTTTTAACAAAGATTGCATATTTTGTTTTGCTCACGTTTAGGCACTGTGCCACATACACAAATGACCAATAGCACTATTGTCACCATGACAATGGCCTCACACTCCTCTCATGCTACAGCTGTGACCACCTCTGCCATCCCAGTTGGTAAGTTTGACACTTTGTCTCTCTTATTGGAAAACTGTTGTTATGCTTCATTCCGGGGTTTCCGCCGGTCCATAAAAAGTCTAAAATCTAATAATCTGAATTTTAGGCCTTAAAATGTCTTAAATACAATTTTTAAAGGTCTTAAAAATGGATCCGGTTATGAACGTTACTTTTATAAAGCTATAATTATATTATAAAAGACTTAGTTGCATTAACTTCAGTTTTGCTTTTAAATTTGTTTTTTGGGAAAAATTTGTATTAATCGAGCTGTAACAAAACTACAAAGAACAAAACCAACATGGAACCAATAAACACTAATGTAAACTGTGCTGCCCGGTCATAATTTTTCAGAGCACACTCAGCTAGTATGTCGTGATGTGGTGTGTGGGCTAACGTGGTGTATCCTCTCATCAAAAAAATAGCTGCTTCTAGAAGTAATAAGTTAAAATTGTTTCTGCTAACATAATTTTCATCTAAGATGGGTAAATGCAAGTTCGACGAGATCTGGCTCGAGAACAGCGCATTTAGTGCTTTTAGCTGAAGCATGTTGGAAATAAGGAATTTGAAATCCACTGCCCAATGTGCAAGAAAACGCTAAAATTTGGAACTTTA
Source organism: Xiphias gladius (assembly GCF_016859285.1). Taxonomy (NCBI): domain Eukaryota; kingdom Metazoa; phylum Chordata; class Actinopteri; order Istiophoriformes; family Xiphiidae; genus Xiphias; species Xiphias gladius. Next base: position 25,305,681 of record NC_053405.1, on the reverse strand, counting down.
GGTATAAAAGCATTAGAGGCGAATGGGAAGTCAGAAAAACACAAAGCTGCCGTAAAAACCCATCAGCAAACACACACATTACTTTCGTGTATACACAGTTCTGTGTAGTCATGCTCGGTTGAGGGTTCATGTTGAAAGTGAATAAATTCAATTACTTTGCAAGTAATTCTGGGACTCCGATTGTCCTTCATATCCTTTGTACTTTTTTTTTGCCAGTATGGATGTGAAATAGGTCTTAAATTGCATTCACAATGGTTTTTACAAAGGTCTTAAAAAGTCTTAAAGTTAACTCTTTGTATCCTCCAGAAACCCTGCATACGCAGGAGGCCTAACCTTGTTCATTTTGCAGCAGGTTTTAGTGAACACTTGGTCTTAACCGTCCCTTGTTGTTCACAGCCAAAGTGGTCCCTCAGCCCATAGCCCACTCTTCATCCCGTGTGCAGCCCGACTACCCAGGAGAAAGAACCAACCTCATCCCCATCCAGGGCCATCGGTCATCTCCTAACCCCGTCACCATGGAAACAAGAAGTGACAACAGGTGAGCTCTCAGTGTTGGTGAATTGATTCTGACTCTGAGACTTTCATACCAGAAAAAACTGGACGTATGGTATTCCTGCAAAGATCTCCGTCTTACTGCCTACTTGCCCTCCCCCAATTGCACATATATGTAGCTGAAATCTAAAAGGAGATTGGCATATAGACCTGGAAGTAATGACTGGGTAAATGATGAGCAGTAATTAGCTGTTTCATGTGCCCCAATACTACTATACTTCACCAAAGGAAAAAAAATGGAGCGGTTGTGTTGTAATAATGAGTTCTGTATAAGTATACGGATATGGACAATATGAAGATTCATAATTATGAGATCCAAATCTTGTTATTATTAAGAAATGATTAATTAACCGCAAAAGCACAGATATTTTATTCGGATGATGATAAATCTTTGAATAATCTTGTGTATTTTCTTTTAAAGGCCTTCTGTGCCAGTGCAGTTCCAGTACTTCCTGCCAGCGTACTCCTCGTCATACCCTCTGACACACACCTACACCCCCATCAGCAGCTCTGTATCTACCATTCGCCAGTACCCTGGTAAGCAATACTGAGCAATGTTGTTTTACTGGCAGTCACAACTAACGACTTGGTCACATTCCATTTTAACAGTGTTCATCCGCAGTCAGCCCCGAAAAAGGACATGATGTCATGTTACTGACGCAGGAAGTAAATAAATATTGATCAGAGCGATCACAAACTATAAACAGAGCATGAGAGCGACACTCCAGTTTTTTGTCTGGTGGTGTGATAGTGTACCAAAAAGGGATGTGCGTGATAAGTCAACTAAACAATTAAACGTTGCTGCCCTCACTAGTCTGCACCAGAAATACGAGTCGTTTAAACTTATTATTAATGTTTTATAAATGTACAACACCAGTTAACTGTTGCATCTAAGATGTCACGCAGCCACTCGCCACTGGCTGGAGCAGCTGCGTGACTTATGTTATGTGCTAACATAAGTCACACTAGGCAACCCAATATGACATGATGTGCAGTGTTTCCCATTAGTTACTTACACTTTGGCGGCCTGTCAGTCTAATTTGTCCCACTTCTCAAAAAAAACAAAATAATGTGATAAAACATGCTAGAATAATAACTTCTCCATCCCCAAACACAGTGCAGCAGTGTACAGCTGGAAATCGCACACAAAAAAAACCACCAGGAAATGCGCACATGACTTTGTCCATTGTCTTTGCTTCAGTAGAAGTGAAAGGGAGATAGCGCAAGTATTCCTATACCAGAAATGTATTGTAACCAAGCCTTAACTGTTGCAAGTGTAAAGTGTAACATAGCCTTTATCATTTGACATATAAATACTTGGACTGTGACATATTGGCATTTTGGCAAAATATGCTGAACTATGCACTTCGGATGTAAAATGTGAAACTACAGTGTTAAAGATGTGACAATAGCATAACGACCTCATTTTAATTTTATGTTCCCTCTCAACAAGTCACTCCTCAAGCTCCGAGTTCAGCACTGCCCACACAGCCTGGAGTAGGCGTGGCCACCACTGTCCATCTAAACCACATGCAACTGATGGCGGTTGATCGGATTGGGCTGCCCTCTGCACAAATTAGCACCCAAGGGATCCAGCCGGCACCAATCGCTGCACAGGGCATCCAGCCTGCACCGATCGGAGTTCAGGGCCTGCACACGTCTGCGTCAATCACCACACAGGGAATACAGCAGGCACCTATAGTCACTCAGCAGCAGCAGCAGCAACCGCAATCTGAAGCTAAACCTGGTAATTACTAAATAGACACTGTGTCTTGGTGTTAACGAGGAGTTAACTGAGTTGTGGGCTGTTTGTAATGCATGCTTTATTTCATTCAGGGGTTGTTTTGGCTGATGGCTTTGTAGCTAGTCCAATCAGCAGCACATTCAGCACCACACAGCCAGTAGCCACCATGGTACAGGCACACGCCCAGGGAGGAGTAGGAGGAGCTCCCACCCTGGTCTCCTCCCCTAGACCCAGCATCCTCCGCAAGAAGCCCGCTACTGAAGGGTGAGTATAACACCAGCACATGAGACGTCTGGCCTTGCTCTTACCACTTTCCATTAGGCTTGTTCGTACAAGTGTTCCAAGTCAGGTTCAGTCTGCAAAACCTCGCTGTAAATTGCTGGTTTCAACCTGTTTATGAGTAGGAGCTCCTTTTGTGAGATGTGATGATTAAGATAATTGATTACCCAAAACTGCTCTATAAGACCAAGTGTTCTGCTCCGTTTTTCGGCAATTTTCATTCACATAAATAGTATCCAACAGTAAATAGAAGAATTTCACACTGCAGAGTGTGAAATCCTGTTGTCAAATATCAGCAGACGAAGCTATAACAAATTAAACTGCGTCAATAGTTGTATCAGAAACAATTGAAAATATTGACACAGCTGCCACTGACATGTCATTAGGAAAGTACTGTACTGAAGGAATTGTTTAATGGTTAGATGCTTAATAAAATAATATTTTACCAAAGGTGATGTTTCAGTAAATTAAAAAGCCATCATAATTCACTTATACAAGCCACCCAAGAACAGATCTGCTCCTACAAGTACTTGTATGTAAAAAGGTGTAGTGTTTCTACAGAGTATATCTTGCCTGTTTCTGGATCATTACAGGTTTGGTAAACCCCTTTCAGTGGCACACAGTCATTGTATAGCAGGTTGACAGTCAGCATTAGATTCTTCAAATAAAGTTTGACAAAACCTTGTTAAGTTCAAATAGGATGGCTAAATGTTTCCTTTTAGCAAACGAATTTGGCCTGTCTTTGTGTGTTTCAGTTGTGTTCGTAAGAACCTGATCCCTGCCCAACCCAGTGAAGCCAGCAGTGGCAGAATGGAGAGTGCCGTGAGAGGAGCAGGATCTCCCCGACCTGCAGGGTGAGTTCCTGTCAGATCGATCACATCCATGTCCGCATCCTGTCATTATGAGTTCTGGTATGAGCCTGTAACCTGACGCTTTCGATTCTTCTCTCAGTGTGAAACCCAAAGCCGAGGTGCACATGGCAGTAGCTCCTCCTGTCATGGCTACAGTAGAAGCACTACCTTCTCAGGGAGGAGAGCAGCAAGTGGTGTCCTCTAACACCCAACACCTTGCCCAAGCCATCCCCACCATGCTCGCCACACCGGGACCTGTACCTCCCTCCCAGCCCTCCACTGTGCTCTCAGCCCTTCCAGCAGCCATGGCTGTAACTCCCCCCGTCCCCGCTTCAATGGCCAACACTGTGGCCTCCCCCACTCAGCCTGCAGCCAGTAGCACTGCAGCTTGTGCTGCCAGCTCCGCCTGCCCAGATGTGAAAATTAAACAGGAGGTGGAGGCCATGGACACCCAGCCAGGTGAAGAGCATGTCTGTCTTCCAAATATCACCAGTGATGTTATCTGGGGAAAAAAAGAATGAATGTAAAGAAGCTCATAAGTTACTGATGTGTGCATCTCTTCCCCCGCAGATCCCAATGCAAACTTGTCATCGGCCCCTGCACTCACCACCCAGGCCTCCACCCTGAACACTCCTGCCACAGGAGATCTGATCCCTGGGGCCTCCCCAAGGAAGAAGCCCCGCAAGCAGCAGCATGTTATTTCTACAGAGGAGAGTGAGATGGTGGAGACCAACAGCACGGACGAAGAGAAGGTGCCAGGCAGGCCCATCACCGGCAGGGCTGAGAGGTGTGAATCTCCGCCAAGGGAATATGTTGGTATGTAATGTAATGGCTTCCATTGTCCCAGTCATGATGTTTGTTTGCGTTATCAGCACAATCACTTCTTTAATGCTTGTTTTTGTCTTTTAGATGAAGAAGGAGTGCGTTATGTGCCAGTCAGGCCTCGGCCACCTGTCACCCTTTTGCGGCACTACCGTAACCCCTGGAAAGCTGCCTACCACCACTTCCAGAGGTACAGCGATATCCGGGTCAAAGGTCAGTATCTTATTGCATACAGGCAAAAATACCTACATTTTATACAGCTAGTGGCTCTTTCTGTCTAACAACAAATCTTTGTTTCTCTCACAGAGGAGAAGAAGGGCACCTTACAGGATATGGCCAATCAGAGAGGAGTGGCATGCAGAGCACAAGGCTGGAAAATCCATCTGTGTGCTGCACAGCTCAGGCAGTTGGTGAGTGCTGGCCCCAGACCTGAAAAATATACGTCGTTGGTTTTACTAATCTCAGTGGTTCACTCAAAATTTTCGAGAGGTCTGGATAAAGGCTTTGTCCGTGGCTACTTCATATTATTTTTGTTTAGTCTTTATGTTGGAGAGAAGGTTATGTTAAACACTGTGCTACAATGTGACTGATGTGACCTAGAACACAATATAGTCATTATTTTTAGCAAACATTCAGTTGAGCAACTAGAATTCATTTCAGTAAAATTCTTCGTACCTAGATGTAATAGTGAGCTGTAGTAAGTAAAAATATGTAACCCATAAAAATTTGTTAAAACATTACAATGTAACATTTACTGAACAAAACAAGGTCACAGCTCGCTGACATTTTTACAACAATATCAACACAATTAGGTAAAATTCACCCCACCTAATAATGTAGATTGAACAATATACTCATTCCATTCATATTCAAACATGATGTGTTTGTTGCTTGAACTATAGTCGAGTTTGGAGCATGATGTGTACAGCCGCCTCTCCACCCTTCAAGAGGGCCTAATTCCAAAGAAGAGAGCGGGCGCTGATGATGACCTGCACCGAATCAACGAGCTTATACAGGTAAGGTTGTTTAGAACCTAAGAAGTTTCTCCGCTCAGTTATTTGCATTCATTGCTTAAAGTTGTCTATATAAATTAAATGGAAAGCAAGAATGATTAACTAATATAATAAACATTGTTTATTGGCCCAAACCAGATAATTCATTTTAAGAATTATGCTTATCCAGCCACATACTTTTACCCCAGTGAAAATGTGAACAATCGTTAATTCAGGTGGCGGTGGCAATAAACTGTGCACAATATTCTCAGATGAGCAAACCAAAACTGTACCCACACTGTGCAACCACAGCATGATTTTGGTGTTATTTTATACATGACAGCTAAGGCTGTTACGTTTTGCTGCAGGTTTTATTCTAAGGGTTTACTGTATTTTATGTTGTCAAGCTCATTTTTGTGGCTTTGATGTTTGTGTGGTCAGGGTAACATGCAGCGCTGTAAGCTGGTGATGGACCAGGTGACCGAGGCCAGAGACACCATGATGAAAGTGCTCGACCACAAGGAGAAAGTGCTGAAGCTGCTCAATAAGAACGGTGCCGTCAAGAAGTCCTCCAAACTGAAGCGTAAAGAACGGGCGTAAGCTGGACCTGCTCTTCTGTCACCAACCACCACTGTCCCCTCTCTGAAGGGGGTGAAGGAGCTGCTCAAAATTTGGTGCTATGATTTGCCACATACAATCGCACGCATCCTCCCTACCTGCCTGAGGGGACAGAGAGAGGTCACAGGAGGATTTCAAGAAGCAGAAAAGCCCTTGAGGAATAGGTTCTCATTAAAGACACAGCACACATATTGAGTGTGGAGCATTGTAGGTTGAATTAGAGTGGCCAACTGGATGGCCCTGTCACTGTTTCCCTCTTTTTTGTTCATTTTTGAAGACCCCAGAGACCATTTTTACTAACTTAGTTCCTGCCTCTTCTTCTAAGACAATGTTTGAAGCTGGCACATTGTGTATTTGTGATATTTGGCACTAGATGCAGATGCAGGCGCAGTAAATCCCTGTAAGTAATGAAAGTATTTCAGTTAAAGTGAACCACCCAAGAGTTATGGATGGGGTGAATCACAATCATTTTTAAGGAGTCCTCTAGCAAACTGTGTGTATACAGACTAAGTTCAATTGTGCTCTTTTCATCAATCTGTGCCTTCATTTTGTCAGTGTACATGAAACGGACAGGGAAATGTAAAAGCGGTTTCACATGCTGTCGAAATATTCTTAAAATAGAATTCAAAGAAAAAAGTGAGGCCAATTTCACCACTTCCCTTTTTTTTCTCTGAGGATCCTGCACCTGCAGTTTTTGAGTTGATTTGCTCATCTAGTATGGGATTACCTATCAGCCACAAGTTAAAGTGTAATCTAAAAGATAATGGAATACTTTCGTGGGTTGAGTTTAAAAAAAAAAAAAGTACTAAAAAGAACCTAAATGTGGCAAATTGAATTGATATGACATACGAAACAAAGCACTCACCTGTTGCCACAGGATAAATAGTGTCCTTAGATGGTTATCTGAAAGTAAAAACATACTGCATATGCATTTTGCCAACTTCACTTAACATTTAAAACTACCATGAACCATCCACTTAATCCAAAGTAAATGTTTGTCATGGTGGTAATAACATACTTTCATTTGGTTTCAGAAGATACAGTGCTTGATAGAGAGAGAGTGAGTATTCTTGTGTGATTAGGATGGTGGACTGAATTCATGTAAATCACTGTAAATGTGCTTTTGGTTTTTCCATTGACCTGGTTCTTTTCAAGTTTTGTACTCAATGAAACATTTTGTGCTGTGTGACGTGTGCCGCTTCATTTTGCAGTGTAACGATAATGACGTTATGAGATGAAGTGAGCCTGAAACATCCAGCTATTGTACATTGTTTTTGTCCGTGTAATTATAGTAAAGATACTTCAACAATACAAGGTACGCTGTTATTTCAATTCCAATGTCTGTTTTTAATGCTGTTATTCCTTACTTCTGGCACACCGGATAAACACACCACACCCTATGATAGATAATAAGACTGCAAGATTATTGCTTTACAGTAGTACCTGTGCTATCGTGGATCCTCTTAAGGACATTGACCTTAGCGTGTGATTATATTTCATTGTTAATAAATATTAGGAAGCAGCAATATACCCCACCAGATGATACCTGCTGTATAACCCCCGTTTTTATCTGCAGATGGAGATTGATTTGACAATATGGATTTACATCTTTTAAGGTTTTGCTTCTGGAAGTCTGTGTGGTGCAGACTGATCTTTCTAAAGTGAATTTCCCCTGTAGCGAGTATGGATGGTGTGAGCTGTGTTAACCAGTATGGTCACATTACCAGAGTGAGCCCAGTCGTTCCTCTTTACTATCTGCAATTTACAACCTAATTGCCTCCAAGTACAGCAGAATGTGTTGGCAGCACTTGAGCTATGACGACTGTAGATGAGGCAAAGGGAAATACAGGTATTTGGTAATCAGCTTTCCCCCTTTAGCACTATGTCGGACAACACCTGAGTGAGGGCGTGTTTCAAAAGAATACATTTTTGTCTGGTGTCAGCATTATTCAGTATTTCAAAGTAAATTAGCAAAGAAAATATTTTTAAATGTTTCCATGTCCGTCATTCAGTTACCAGACTAGTGTTAAAGTGGCAGAACATTTATAACTTCTCAAATGATCCGTATTTTATCCTGAATGACTTCACCAGATATTCAACAGGAAATTAGCAGCAGCGCTTGTCAGATGTTATTGTCTATGATGATAGTCTGGTGCTTAGTGACACTGGGTGGCTCCAACTTAGCAGGAGCAAAGTCAAAGGGCCATAAAGCAGTGTTTGATGGGAAATCTTTCTTCTTCCTGCTTCATAGTTATTCAAGGAAAAGTTCCCTCAGCAGCAGCAGCAGCAGCAGCAGGGGCTTCCACCAAAGAATCAAGTATCGTTAGGTAGGAGCTAACATGATACACGCATAACTATGTCTTCAACTTCGTGATCACACTCAGCATCTTACTGTTTCCAAGGAATTAGCTTAATGTGTACTTTTTCACTATTACTTTTAAGTTGTGATTTTGTAATAAGATTGAATATACACTCATTAAAGGGCGTGTCTTAAAAATGAGGGAAGATAATGAGATTTGGTTTTAAGTGCACACAAGGTGTCAAATAAAAGATGTGTGTTCTAGGTTTCTTATCTGCAGTATGTTGCTATAAATATCAAGTTGAGGCCACACAATTAAATCCCACAGAAGTGAATTGAATAGACCCAGCTAAATTAACAGTATATTGGTTTTCATGCAGGTATACGATAATAGTAATTACTATAACTGGGTTGAATCTGAAATGGGATATTGATTTTGCCACTTTCTTTACAGACTTGATCCATGTTTCTACCATGCTGCATTTGAGTAAGGTACGATTGAGCATCTGTAATAAATACTCATAATTTGAAGATTCATTATGATCAGATAGTCATCTCAGGCTTTTCAGCAATGGTTATTTTTAACTACAACTTCTGTTTTGTGAAACTAGGGGGATTTTGTATGGGTGGATGCTGGTGCTGGGGTGCCAATCGGGGCAGAGGTCAAGGTGACAGACACAGGACAGCTTCAGCTGATCGATGACGAAGGAAAGGTACAAAACCCATGACAGTTTGCTTCCGTCGGGTCCAGGAAAATGAGTGTAAGCCTTCTATATAATGTCGACTCTTTCATAACATAAATACAGGAGCACAAGATCAACAAGAAGACAGAGGGTAGCATCCGACCCATGCACCCCACCTCTGTGAACGGGGTGGATGACATGATAAGGCTCGGTGATCTCAATGAAGCAGGGCTCCTCAGGAACCTCCTGGTGCGACACAAAGAAGGCATCATCTACGTAGGTTTCTATTCCCTGGATTCACTCTGAACCAGCTAGTTTTATGACATCCATAACCTGCTGTGGAAAATGCTTACTTGCCTGTGTCTTCCTTTGCCGTGAATGGCTTTCTATCTTAGACTTTGCCCTGCAGTTTATCACAGTGCTGTTTGTCTCCATAGAGACGAATGAGCCCCTGTTGAAAGAGAACGTCTCAGTGTTTCTGTGTCACCGCATCAAAGCTCAACAGTGTCTTCAATTATGAATCAGGGCATTTTGTTCTATAAAAATACTACTACTGAATGCTGGCTACCAAATTTACTAAGACTGACATTCCTTTGTCTTGCGCTTGGCAGTCATATTAATAACCACAGCATTCAAAGCAGTTTTTTAATTATTATAATCCATCCATGAAATGTTTAAATCCAATGAATCATATTTAGAACGTGTATCTCGTGATATGCCGCCATGACTAAACAAAGGGTCATTGGGGTCACTGGCTTGATGTCGTGCTTACACCATAATAACTTGTTTATTCTCATGTACACACACATTGAAACACTTGTAAAATGTGCTACTGTGTGATAGTTAATGACCCTCTCTGTTTAAAGACATACACAGGCTCCATTCTGGTGGCAGTCAATCCCTACCAGCTGCTACCCATCTACACCACCGAGCATGTGCACATGTACACAGATCGACGGCTGGGGGAATTGCCGCCACACGTCTTCGCCATCGCAGACAGCTGCTTTTTCAACATGCGCCGCAGCCGAAAGAACCAGTGTTGTGTCATCAGGTCTGATTTTGTCTGCCAACAGGCTGCAGGGATGTTCAGAGACTGCCTCTGATTCAGGATAGTTTTATTTAGACTGTGAAATAATTGATTGACTGACTGAAACCTTTATTTGTACAGGGAGATCTCACTGAGAACAGGATCTCTGATTATATCACATTATTTATAAGTAATTGACAACTAGTAGTTACATGACAGAAGACAACCAAGCCACCAAGAGTTAGAGAGTCATTTTGGGAAATATGCTTATTTGCTTTCTGGCAGAGAGTTAGAAGAGAAGATTGATATCACTCTTTTGTCTTTATTGTAAATGTGAAGGTACAGCCAGTTCAGGTTGTACTGGCTGTAGCCTTACATTTATCATACAGACATAAGAGCAGTATCTATCTTCTCATCTAACTCTCAACAAGAAAGCGTATAGTTCCCCAAATGTCAAACCATTCCTTTACAAAGAAAAAGAAAAAGCCAATAAGCTACAGGAGACAAATAAGTTGTGGCAAGGTTATTCATATTAAGAACAGAAAAAAAAAATTACAAGAAACAAATAAATGATAACAATGACAAAGTTATCAATTAACACATGCACATCCACACTCAACTGGTGATAGTGTCTCAAATATAGAGACAAATTTGGAGAAACTTAGTTGAGTATTTAGAAGATGATTCAATTGTAAGATGCAAAATCAAACTAAAAGCTGATTGGTCAAAAGTAATCTCAATCCAAGGGATTTCTGACAGCAGGCTGTATTGTGCAAGGGTTATACACAATCTCGATAATTCCAAAGGTTGGATAGATATGCAGTTAGCTTTTGAATCAGTGCTTTATAAATGCGGGCTCTTCCTAAAGAATCAAAACTTACTTCAGTGTATTATGTGGATACTCAATTGAGTCTCCATTTGTAAAATATAAAATAGTGTGAACTGCATACAAATGGAATAGACAATTAGGAATACACAGGCTTGGAGTTTTAATATATATTGTGAATTGAATAGGACCTAAAATTTAACAGTGTGGAACCTCTCTGTTAATGTTGAGAAGTTTAGGCTGCACACCATCAACCACAACACATTGAGATCCGTTATGTAAGTCATTTATGAACCAGCCAAGGGCAGTCTTTCTGTAAGGCACTTTTAAAAACATGTATTTTGATTTATTGTACGAGAAGATACAGCTGAGATGGTACCATGCTCAGGTATGAAACCAGATTGCCTGTGGTTTAAACCAGAGGTTTTGGTTAGAAGGTCAAAATATCCTTCCAAGGCAGGGAAGAATTTCAATAATAAACAATTCTTCATTTTCCCATCAGTGGAGAGTCAGGAGCAGGGAAAACTGAGAGCACCAAGTTGATGTTGCAGTTCCTGGCTGCAGTTAGCGGCCAGCACTCCTGGATCGAGCAGCAGATTCTTGAAGCAAACCCCATCTTGGAGGGTATGAGCACAACACCAACATAAAGTTATTAGGCGGTCTTCATAATCAGCTAAATCATCCCTTGTTTGATCAAACACACATTTTCCTCTCAGCTTTTGGTAATGCTAAAACCATCCGCAACGATAACTCCAGTCGTTTTGGGAAGTACATCGACATCAACTTCACCAAGGGTGGGGCCATTGAAGGGGCCCGCGTTGACCAGTACCTGCTGGAGAAGTCCAGAGTTTGTCGCCAGGTGGGGAAATCAGTCAGCTGAATATTTCTAGGAGCAGTAGCATGGAACAAGTCATTTCCTGTGGTAAAGAACATGTGCTCTCATGTGCAGGCACCTGAGGAAAGAAACTACCATATCTTTTACTACATGCTGATGGGCATGCCAGCTGAGCAGAAGAAGATTCTTTCCCTTGGGCACGCTGCTGAGTACAACTATCTGACCATGGTACTGGCATAATTTGGGAAACTGAAATTTGAATGAAACACTGTCTTTGCTGATGGATTTTGAAGAGTAATGCGTATAATGCAAATCGCAGATAACCAGATAAGAGTTTAGTTTCAAACCATGTGATCCTGTCACCAGGGTAACTGCACCAGCTGTGAAGGACGTGATGATGTGAAGGAGTACGCCCACTTCCGTTCAGCTTTGAAGGTCCTCATGTTCACAGAAAATGACTCCTGGGAAATCTCCAAACTGCTCGCAGCTATCCTTCACCTGGGCAATGTGGACTTCGAGGGTAAGAACAGCACTTTGCAATGGGATATGTATGTAGTTACTAAATAAAATCACTCTCATATTCTATGTTTATCATAAGTAAATTGCTTCTATTGGGATATGGAGATTTCTCTTGGATAATTTCAGGCACCATAGTAAATAACCTGGAGGGCTGTGATGTCCTCATGTCATCTAATTTCAACATGGCTTGCCAACTTTTGGAGGTATGAGTATTTTTTGGTGGTTTAAATAAAAGCATATAAAAGGAGCAGAAATGACATTGTCTCTCTGCGTGTGTCTCGTTACCTCAGGTGGATCCCAAAACGCTGGAGAAGAGTCTGACTCGGCGCTCCCTCATGACCACCAGGGAGAGTGTGAGCAAACCTCTGACCTCTGCCCAGGCCATGGACGGCAGAGACGCCTTTGTCAAAGTAACGAAGTCACACTTGACACGCAAATTTACCTAAAAAAAATAAATGGAGCTCATTTTAACATGTAGCAAATTAAAGTACTTCAGAAAGATGTCCCTTGAGGCTGTAACGCTCATTACACAATAGAAAACAACACCGTAGGATGAATTAAAAAAGAAAATGTTCTTAATTCCTTGTCACCAACAATGAGGCAAAAAAGAGGCTTGATGGCGGTACCGGAGAAAAGACGTTATACCTGCACAGTGGCAATTTTGGGTCGTCTGATACTCAGCTTGACAGGCTCAGATCTACATAGGCCTTTTTGATCTTAGACATTTCGACGTGTCACAGATGTAAATAATGAAATGAATGCTTCAGGTTTAGGGTCTACTACATAGTACAGAGCAATTGTTTATGTTATTAGTAACGCCTGTAATTACCTGCGATTCCTTACTATGACAATTCAAAATGTCTGCTGTTACAAAGGCTTTGCTCAAGTTTAATCAGTCCAAGCTGTACTTTGGAAGGCTTCGTGGAACAGCTTCAGCTGTGCTTAATCAGTTGTACTGTGCTTTGAGTGCAATATTATAAGCAGCACAATATCAAGTTAATGTTAGCATAGTCGACTCTCAACATCATATCATGTTACATGCTACCGCTTAGCATTTAAGGATGCATGCTAATTTTGGCGCGTTGATCTGTTATGTTAACAATACCATTAAAGGATTTGGGGAAATGAGCTTAGTTGTTTTCTGGTGGCGAGATACTACTCTCACATCTGTGTGTAACAAAATCCATTTAAAGCGCCTCTAAAGCTCTAACTATTGCTTTAAGCTCAAAGTAGAGCTTCAGCTAACAAGAATTTGGGCATCTCCTGTGGGCATATTAAAATGAACCAAAGTGTTGGTCAAGTGGACATTATGACCTGTTGGTGGTGCTATATGACACTTCTTTAGGATTTATCTTTCATTGATTGAGCGATTTTAATTTTGGTTTTCAAGTTACAATAAATTATAAAAAAAATCAGAAAACAGAAATCCACCCAAGTACTTACACAGCCACAAAATGATCAGTTAATATCAAATAGAGATTATAGCAATGAACAAAACAGTGGAGGCTGAAGCTATAGATTATTATTACTACAATTTTGAAAAATTATGAGCATTGTACTCAGAGGCTACACTGCAAGTGTAAGTGTAAATTTTCATGACAAGTGGATATTTTGTGTTGTTTTCTTAATACATTGTTAGGTGCTATGTATAATTATTATTCTGTTTCCTTTATTATTTATTCAGGGTATTTATGGAAGACTCTTCATTTGGGTGGTGGACAAAATCAACACAGCCATTTACAAGCCGTCTGAGGATACCAAAGTGGTCAAACTGTCAATCGGCCTGCTAGACATCTTTGGCTTTGAGAACTTCAGCATAAACAGGTTGGTGATCACAGCAGTTCTCATGATATTAGAGCTTTATTGCTGCTGTTTTTAGACACAGGGCACATTTTTAGGTTGACTAAAATCCATCTGTCCTTCCTTCTTGTTGTGCTGTTTGATTTGTTGAACTGTTGTAGCTTTGAGCAGCTGTGCATCAACTTTGCAAACGAGCAGCTGCAGCAGTTTTTCGTCAGGCATGTTTTCAAGCTGGAGCAGGAGGAGTATGCCCGTGAAAACATTGTTTGGAAACGCATTGACTACAAGGACAACCAACGCACCCTGGACATACTGGCCAACAAACCCATGAACATGCTGGCTCTTATTGATGAGGAAAGCAACTTCCCCAAGGTCTCTGTTCCTTTGTACCTTCTTACATTCTGTTGTGACAAAGCACAGCAGGTTTTAACTCTCTCCTTCTTGTTCATTTCCAGGGCACAGATATCACCCTGCTCCAAAAAATAAATCAGGTCCATGGGAAAGGGGAAATCTATATTCCCCCCAAGAACAACTATGAGTCACAGTTTGGAATCCAGCATTTTGCTGGAGTGGTGTACTATGATTCAAAAGGTAATTTTAAATCTTTCAAAAGCAACAAACCATCTCTGCACATCATCTGTGGTGTTCTAATTGTGTCTGACTTGTTCAGGTTTCCTTGAGAAAAACCGTGACGCCCTCAGCTCAGACCTGATTCAGCTGGTGGAAACCTCAACCAGCAAACTCCTCAGACTCGTGTTTCAAAACGAGCTGCCCTCCAGTGCGATCAAGGGCAGCTCCAACCCAAGGTTGACCATCACCATACCCAAGAACAGCCGGGTCGGTGCAGCCTTTAGCTTCAGCATCAGACACAGCTAGAATCAGTTGGAAAGTAAAAATACTATTATTGTATGTAATCACTTACACTGTGTGACATTCGTTTGTGTTTGACAGCAAACAGCTGATAGCAAGAAGCATGTACCAACTCTGACTGGCCAGTTCCGTCAGTCTCTGGATTCTCTGATGAAAACACTGACTGCGTGCCAGCCCTATTTCATACGCTGCATCAAACCCAATGACTTCAAGAAGGCCATGGTGAGGAAAGAAGCTGTATTCACTCAACCAAAAGAAAATTTGTTTACATCTTTACCAAAAAAGAATTAAACCATTTGGTGTAAGTAATTCAGATTCCACGCTTCTGTATCTCAGCTGTTTGACAGAGAGCTGTGCATTCGTCAGCTCCGTTACTCTGGTATGATGGAGACCATCAGGATCCGGAAATCTGGGTATCCTGTACGCTACACCTTCAACGAGTTTCTAGATCGCTACCGCGTCCTTCTGAAAACCTCCATCTGTGATCCAAAAACAGTGAGTTGAAAGTTTTATCATGATAACTATCACCTCACACCTTTTCTCATCTCCTCTTGCTGTTTGTATGATGTTTTTTTTTTTTACTCTAACAGAAAAGTAAAGAGAAATGCTGTGAAAGCATTTGTGAAACTGTGCTCCCTCGAGAGGGAGGCTGGAAGACTGGCAAGACAAAGATGTTCCTGAAGGTGCGGCCTTTTTTATGTACAACCTGTTGTTAATGATGGGCATGTATGGAAGCGTAAAAAAGCCAAAATAATTTGAATGTTATAAGTAACTTAATACATTGTTGTAGCTTTATAAATCATCCATCTGAATTTATGGTGTTTGAATATCCCTCTTTAGGAAGTAATTTCAAGTGGTGCAATTTATAAGCCTTAATTTGAATTTTTTTTTAGGGTTTACAAATTCAAATAGAAAATTCAAGCTTCCTGTACTTCAAAAAACGATATTCAAGTAGCTCATATCTAATTAGTCCAATTCTGTACACTTTCTAGAAAACTCTATCTACTCAATATATATACTTTGATATGTGGATTTTTCTGTCCAACAAAATAATAAAATCATACTTGCTACCATTTTCGCTCAGGACTACCATGACACAATGCTTGAATTGGAGCGCATGAAAGAACTAAATGAAAAAGCACTTTTGATCCAGAAAGTCCTGAGAGGCTACAAATACAGGTATGGGAAAAATCTTTAAAATGTGTTGTTTGGGTGTGATGTTCGGTGTGATTTGCAACTACATGTCTGTATGTTTTATGTCTTTTATAGGAGAGATTTCCAGAGGAAAAAGGCAGGTGCTCTTGTCATTCAGAAATACTGGAGAGGACACAAAGGCAGGAAACTGTACAAAGTGGTTAGTCCCTGTTTAATATATCAGTATTTGTCAAAAGTGAAATTACAGGCCCGGCCTGCAAAAAAACCTTCACTTATATTTACATCTAGGTCCAGCTGGGCTATGCGAGGCTGCAGGCGCAGGTTCGCTCTCGCCAACTCCATTGCCAGTATAAGAAAAAGCGGGAGGCAGCTATCGTGGTGCAGGCCCGAGCCAGAGGATACCTGACCAGGAAGGAAATGAAGCGTAAGAGAGATGCTGTGATCCTCCTGCAGGCACACACCAGAGGTGTGCTGGCAAGAAAAGCTCTCAAAAAGATGAAAAGAGATGTAAGTTTACTTTCAAGAATTATGAAACACCTTTTCTGGTTTTATCTGGTGTACTCCTACATGGCTGTCAGATACCCATTTATTAACACCACCAGCCCTTTTCCAAATGTTCCAAATATCCATTACATTTCGCTACCTATTTCAACTGCTTATCTGTTACTTTTCAGCTAAGTATTTTGTTGTTTCTGTTTATCCACTTTAGCTATTTCACCTGTTTAGCTATTAAATTTTAACTAATTATTTCAGCTGTTTAACTATTACTTTTAACTGTTCCAACCATTTATCAGTAACTGTTAGTTGATTATTTAGACTGTTTATCCCTTACTTTTAGCCAACTTTTTGAAACATGTTATGTCTATTATATATATCTATGTTAAGCTATGTCTTTCATCCGTTTATACATTAATTTATGTCATTATTTCCATTGTCTCTCCATTACCATTAGCAACTATTTCAAATGTTCATCCTCTCTTAGCCAACTATTTAAAGCATTTATCCTTTACTTTTAGCTTTTTAGCTTTGGCTAACAATGATGACTTCTCTGCTAGCTAGCCAGCTAGTTTTCATGCACTATCAGTGCTAACACATGGTGTTGGTGGCAGGTGTGTAATGTGAAGTTAGCCTGTTGTAGCTGGAGACTTCTGATTAATTTGAAATGTCACTATCACAAAAACTTGAAATTCTGTTTGGATGATTATTCTCCTTCTAACGACAAATGACAAACTTGAGTACATTTTTCAATCAAATCATAATTTTTGTTAGTTAGTTAATTAGTTAATAAAAGACATTTTGCAGGCAGTTGTGGCTTAGGTTGGTGTTGTTTTTAAATGTGTTTATGACTTACCTTCCTTTGTGTTGTTTCTCTCAGATGTACCTCTCTGCGAAAGAGAAAGAAGAAGAACAGCGGGCAATTTTGGAGAGACAGAAACACTTGGAGGAAGTGTTGAGGCAGAAGAAAGAGATGGAGGCCAAAGCTCAGTCAGAATCCATCACTGACCAGGAGATGGTGGATAGCATCTTTGGCTTTCTGCCCACTGTTATTGGAGGGCAGGAGGGGCAAGCACCAGTGGGATTTGAGGTTGGAGAACATAAGGTTTTACACAGACACATTTCGTATCCTTTTTAGATGGTCAGTCACTGCATGTCTTTATCTGTTTTCAGAATTTTGAGGGGAGAAGGATAATTACTGAAGAGATAGACATTGACAACCTCCCCATGGAGGAAGATCTTCCCAAAGAAGACTACGATGACCTGGATGAGTACGCCTTCTCCAAATTTGCCTCCATGTACTTCCAGGGTGCAGCCACCCACACCCACATCCGCCAGAGGCTTCGGCAGCCCTTGCTCTACCATGAGGATGAGGGAGATGTTCTGGTGCTTTTCTTAGGCCACTTCCGTTCATTATTTCAGTTGTTTTTGTCTTATTTCATTAAATTACAATGGCATTTCTGTTGTGTTTTCACCAGGCATCGCAGACAGTGTGGTGGATCATTCTGAGGTTCATGGGAGACCTCCCTGAGCCGAAGAAGCAGATCCAGGTCCAGGGAACTTCCACAAAGGAACGCTTTCTGCCACGAGACCTGATCTCTAGAAAGGACAGACGTCTCAGCCACATGGTGGGCCTGGATCAGGTAAATATCCTTACAAAGCCAAGGACATAATACTTTTTGAATATTTCCTTATTTTGTAGATTATTAATAATTTATCATAGATTTTAAACATCATTTCTGTCTCTTTTAGAGGGTTCTAAGGAATAAAAAAGAAAAAAAGCCTTCCATAGTCCCAGAGGAGCCAACACAAAACAGAAAGAGCTCCATTTTCACAGACCTACTGACAAGAAACAGGAAGGCTTCTGCTGTGCCCAGTGAGACAGCTCAAAACCCAAAGGTATACACTGTGCCAGAAGGAAGCCCACGAGCAAGGAAGGGATCCACTTTCACTGACCTACTGTCCAGAAACAGAAAAGCATCCACTGTTCAAGAAAATGGAATCTCAAAATCCAATGCAAGTTTCAGGAGACCCTCGATGATCATGGAGGAGGTGAGGTGGAAGCATTAAAAAAATTTCAACTTAGTGTTGCTGAGTCTGTTTTTTTAACTTAGTGATGGCAATTTCATGTGTTTTTTTTGTTTTTTTTTACAGTCAGATGATTTGACTGAAGTGTCCAAGCCTCCCCCCCTGCGGACTGTGAAGGAGGACAGCAATGTCATAACTGGAGAAGGACCCACCCTTGACCGGCCACTGACCTCTCTAGAAAAACTCCACATTATTGTGGGATTTGCTATTGTCAGACGTGACCTCAGGTTAAAGCTCCATTTCAAAACCATCTACTTGTAAGTATCTTTTAAAAAATTCTCTAATAATGAAATCTTTGTCTCTTTTTCTGTCCAGGGATGAGATTTACTGTCAGATCTGCAAGCAGCTTCAGGATAACAACAATCGCAACAGCTACTTCCGTGGTTGGATCCTCTTGTCGCTCTGCCTGGGCATTTTCCCTCCAAGTGAGCACTTTATAAGGGTAAGTACGACAGTTGTATCTGCTGCTTCAGTCTCATAAACAGTGTGGCGCATGCTGTGATGTTTTGTTAATTCCCTTTTACCTCTTGTCTTGGCAGCACCTGCAAAGTTTCATCCGTTCCGCTCCGGGAGGCTACGCTTCCTACTGCGCGGAAAGGCTGCGGCGCACATTAATGAACGGAGTGCGAGGGGAGCCTCCAGCCTGGCTGGAGCTGCAGGTACTGACATATCGTCATCTTGCAAATATTTAAAGGATCAGTTCACCCAAATAAAAGAAAACTATATTATCTCACTCGGAATCTAGTGGTATCTAGCCAGAGGAATAGTATGGGTTTCATTTGTCTGCTTTTTTGTATCAATGTCTGAGATGTCTGATGCCAGTGGACGTAAAATTTCCTGTAATATGTTCACAGAACCATATTTATTTTATTTTATTTTTTTAATTAAAAATCAAAAAACGGTAAAAAAAAAAATCATCAACAGTATCTGTTTCCAGAGACAATGTCTTGGTCAGTCTAGATAACCCGCAGACCTCACACTAAACAGTTTTTATTGGAACAAAAACAGGAACAATTATTTTAAAACCTGGACAAATTAAAACAAAACTTAATGCATGTCTACATGCCTCTAGAGATAAGTGAGAAATTGTTTTTTTTAATTAATTTGGGTGAAGAAACCCTTTACACTTACGAACTTACACACATAGAAGGTCTCATTTCCACTTGGTGAACATGGTCATTTCTCTGTACTATGACAGGCAACCAAGGCAAAAAAGCCCATGATTGTGTCTGTGACGCTGATGGATGGGCGCTCAATAAACCTGCCTGTTGACTCAGCATCTACTTCCAAAGAGATCTGCCAAGTCCTCTCGAACAAAGTCAAACTCAAAGACACCTTTGGCTTTTCTCTCTATGTGGCTCTGTATGAAAAGGTATGCAGTTATGACAGCTAAGTGTAGTTTGTATGATTCTTTAGTAGATGATGAGTAAATTTGCTGTCAAAGATTTCTCTTTGTACTTTTCTTTAGAACAGTCGGATCCAAATTATTTCCCTTTGAGATGAGAAAACTCAGTGTGCAAAATAACATATGGCAATCTGGGGTTGGCTTGCCATACTTCCAAAAGAGAATAGGCCTCTGGTATGCCGAAATGTCCAAGTAGCTATAAGACACCCCACATTTAAACATCCTATGTGCGTTGAAACTTTTTTTCCCCTTTTTAAACAAGGACTTTTTGTTACCTTCAGACAGAGCCAGGCTAGCTGTTTCCCCTGCTTCCAGACTTTATGCTAAGCTAAGCTATCTCGCTGCTGGCTCTAGCTTCATGTTTACCTTACATACATGTGAGCGGTATCAATCTTTTTAATCTAACTCTAGGTAAGATAGCAAATACGCATACTTGTTTTATTTGTTTATTAATTTATTTATTTGAAAGCTGTAGTAAAGACAGGGAATGTGGGGAGGGAGAGAGACGGGTATGACAGTCTAGAAAGGATGTGTTTATATTTATTGGTCTTTAAAGACATGAAAGAGACGTTTCAAATATAAAAACGTACTGATTAATCTGTTCATGTTTAGAGTTGGCGTAAATTTGCAGGGGCAGCGCTTATGTCAGCACGGTACACAGTACAGTAGCTGCTGCATGTTTACTGGCAGCTGCATTTTTTGTGCTGCTCATCACATTACAACATGTATAGATATAAACAAATCAATTAGCTTCATTTTGAGACCCCAGACAAAATTAGATGTTGACGTCTTTGCACACTGGGCAAACTGCACTGTAACACCTTTTTAGGACTTCATATAAAAAAAGAATTGATTGTGAGATTGTGGATTCTGAAAAGATATATTTTTTGTAGATAGTATATCTAGATATCAGTGATAGCAATTGTTGACCTGTCCTGAAGGTGTGGGCACTGGGCGGTGGACGGGAGTACGTGATGGATGCAATCTCCCAGTGTGAGCAGGAAGTGAAGAGGAGAGGAGGGCAGGAGCAACATGCTCCCTGGCGTCTCTTCTTCCGCAAGGAGGTCTTCACCCCCTGGCATGACTGCAAAGAAGACAAGATAAGCACAGACCTCATCTACAAGCAGATCATCCATGGTCTGAAGTTTGGAGAGTACCAGAGTGAAAAGGTGGGCTTTTATTGATGACTATCTTTAACAAGAATCCCACAAAATTCCTGCCCTACACTCAAAAAAATTTTTTTCTCCAACATTTCACTTCAAGCAGGAGGACGATCTTGTTCAGCTTGCTGCAAAACATCTGTACATCCAGCACAGCTCAGACAGCAGTCCAGAAAATGTGAAGCAATCTGTTCAGGACTGCATCAACAGCTCTCTGCTGGAGGCCGAGTCAGAGGCCAAGTGGGTGCAAATGGTCAGCACTGCTCATTCCCAGGTCAGTCACGTCACCTTTCAGAAGGTTCAGCATGGAGAGAATTAACTGATCACAATCTATACGTGGTTTTAAAAAGCTCCAGAAGCTCCAACAAGGCCTTGAGTAGACTCTGTCTATTTTTCTTACACCACACAAGGGTCCATATCTGAGTTCAAGACAAAAGACAGATTCAGTGAAGGCAGAGGTGGTCGACTACGCAAAGAAGAAGTGGCCCATGTTCTTCTCCAGGTTCTTTGAAGTTGTCAAACTATCAGGTACGCATCTCTAAGCATAGCTTTTCTGTTGTCACTTACGTATGTAAACAATTTACAGTTTGACAAATTGTTGTAATTGTATTCATTTAAATTCATACAGAATGATTATATTCACAGTAAATAAGACTGTTAGCACCCATTGGTGACAAGAAAATACAACAGAACAGAAGAGGCCACAACTCTCTTGCAGAAATAAGTTACTAAATAGAACTGAATTGATTTAATGCTGCATCACTTACACAAAGTCCCACATGGATTTTAATATTTGTATTTCTATTTTTTATAATTGCATAACATGAAACATGTATAACGTAGAAATTTCTACACTGCAGAATATAGAGGCAAACACTTTTAATGGTCAGCAGTGATGCTGTTTTTTAACCACACCCCTTTGAGCAATTAGCGGTTGCTGCTTTTTGTATCCCTGTCAGGCTGGAATACACAAGGCTATTTATAGATACGCTATACCCCTGGGGTGAAGACTCTAACAAAGGAGTTGATTAGGACGGAATAGGTGCACCAGAAACAACATTTCTTCCTTCTCTGTTTGCTTGTGAACAACCAATTTTCAAAACTATGCATCTGAGCTGTCTGATAAGGGCGAGCTCTCAGCCACGCTGTGGTTCTTTTCTTAAACAGATAAAAATCTGCAGTAAAATGTGTTTTGTTGCTGTATGTAATTGTCTCATTGACAACATGCTTGTAAGGTGAAAGTAATTACAGTCTGCCAACAAAGAAAACATATTTAATGGAGATTCCAAGTGAACAACTTATAACTATGCTTTATTTTGAAATTATTAGTTGATTGACAAAAAAAAAATAAAATCATCCGCAATTTTGATAATTGTTTGTTGTTTGTTGCTCTTTGGTATCTGGCAGCTTGTAATGGGCATATTTCCCTTCTTTCTGACATTTGATAGACTAATCAATTAATCAAGAAGAACCAAGAATCAAGATGAATTGATAATGAAAAAAATGTTACTTTCAGCCCTAAAGTGAAAGGTCCTTACCTGTGGGTTGATGATAGGTCCTCTTCTACTGTACATATTAATGCTGAACTCGCTGGACAGGAATATATCTCATAATTCCTATCATATCTGCAATGAGTCTGATTTATTGGGCTTGTTTCTGCTATGGATGTATTTAGGTCCTCCACTGCCAAAGACCAAGTTCATTGTGGCCATAAACTGGACTGGTATCACATTCCTGGATGAAAGAGAGAAGAGGCTGCTGGAGCTCTCCTTCCCTGAAGTAACAGGAGTCAATACTATAAGGTAGAGTCAGCTATTGTTGGTCAAAGCACAGAATCAGAGATGGAAGCATTTTATACAGTTGTATGCAAAAGCAAATAACATATTTAGTTGATTTTTGAAGTGAAAAGAAGTAACTACAAACCCTGCAGCAAACAGACATTAAAATGAGCCTTTCCTCAAATGTTACCTCACTGTTATTTTTTATTTCATGAACTTAAAAAATAGAAAAACATTACACAGTACTTTTGGCATATTCAAAAGTTTGGGTATCCTACTAAGTCACTACTTAGTAGGATAGTTTTAGGCATGTTTAAAATCTACCCACAGATCAAGTCAGGAGACTGAGGGGCGTTCCAAAAGCTTTAGCTTGGGTTTTCTTGAAGTAGTTCATGGTGTATTTTGACATCAGCTTTGGATCGTTGTCCTGTTGTAGAAGTCAGCCTCTTTCCACTTTCACTTTCTTGACTGACTGCAGGACATTTGCATCCAGAGTTTGCTGACATTTAGTACAATCCATTCTTCCCCCTATCTGTGCAGTGTTTCCTGTTCCACTGGCTGCCACACAAACCCAAAGCAGAATATTTCCATCTCATGCTGAAAAGTTGGCAAGGGGTTCTTTCACCTTGTTCTTTCACTCTTGTGTCGGCTACGCCTTCTTGAAGCTTCTGTGCAGTCACATAGGGGTTTTGCTTTGCCTTCCTGCCCAGCAGACATGTAGCTTTAATTGAAGGTTTTCTTGGTCTTCCAGATCTCGTCTTGACTTCTTCCACAGTTCCCTCAATTGACATTTCTTATTTACATTTCGGACAGTGGAAAAATCAAGCCGGAAGCACTTTGATAGTCAAATACTTAGAGATTTTTTTATAGCCTCCCCTGCTTTGTAGGCATCAGTTAGCATCATTTTCAGATGCTCTGTCAGTTGTTTAAAGGGGCCCATGGTTGGACAGTGTTTGCTGCAGAGGTTGTATTTACCTC
Organism: Xiphias gladius; assembly: GCF_016859285.1. NCBI lineage: Eukaryota > Metazoa > Chordata > Actinopteri > Istiophoriformes > Xiphiidae > Xiphias > Xiphias gladius. The sequence goes on along the minus strand of NC_053405.1, from coordinate 25,281,905 downwards.
TTTTCACTTCAAAACTCAACGAGATATGTTTGGGCCCATGGGTGCCCAGAATTTTGTATACAACTGTACATATTATCAGTTACTGCAGTGTAGTGTTGCTATACTCAGCGCGCTTTAATCCTGTGTTTCTGACTCTGCTGTGATGCCCACCCAGGGAGGGTAAAGCATCTGGCCAGGCGGTGTGTCTGCTGACATTGAAAGGAGACTTCGCTTTGAGCGGTTCCACAGCTGAGGACATGGCTGAGCTTGTTACCATGTTCCTCAGTGGACTGACAGAGCGATCTCAGTATGCTGTGGCCCTGAAAGAAGTCAACAGACAAGGTCATAGAACCTGGGGACATACTGATTTGTCTTTCTTGCATTATCCCACCTCACTGATCACTTTTGCAAATTGCTAACTGACTGATTTCTTATATTCCTCTACAGATGACCCCACATTCCTTAGCTTCAAGAAAGGAGAGCTAATTCTAATTATCAAAGACGATGAGTTTTCTCAACAACGTGGCTGGATGAAGGGCCAAATTGAGGGCACAAAACAATCAGGAGCCGTCCCCACTGAGGCCATCTTAATCCTACCGACGCTCAGCAAACCCTCCTATGAGGTCATGGTACGGAGATGTCAATGACATATCTTTCTCAGGTGAGTTATTGTGCGCTGGTTCTGTTGAGTATTAAATGTGGTGCATGTTTTCTGTATTTCAGAGCTTCCTCAACCTGACTCCTAACCAGAGGAAGAACGCCATACAGGCAAACCAGAAAGAAACAGGAACAGTGGAGAAATTGGTTCCTGCCACGTTAAAGGAATTCTCCCTCAAGTACTTCAGGTATCTGAAAATACCTTTTACTTTACTACATGTTGAGAAAAAGCTCACTTAACAATACTGACTGCAGGGATCTCTATCTTGTTTCCTTTATCCTGCAGGCAGCCCACTAAGGATATTAACCATCAGGTGATTTGCAGGAATGTTGCTCCTGAGAGGCTGTGGGCAAACTCCAGAGAGCCAATCAGACAGCCCCTCCTCAAGAAACTGGTGGGCAATTCAGAGCTTAGCCACAAAGCATGCCTGGCTTTCACTGATATCCTCTACATACCAGAATTATACCAAACATTACCATTTCTTACCACGTTTCTTACCAGTGCACATTTTGGCAGGAGTTAAAACCATGAATTTACTATTCAACTATTTACAGGGTTTAGTTTTCCACTAGCTGGGGCAAATATTTATCAGTAAACATGGTGAAATGTGCCAGAGGTTGGGTGAGCATTTCGACAGAAGCCCAGGAACAACGTTAAATGATGTTTTTAACTGTCATTAGGCCCTGCAGTTGGTATCAGGCTGTGTCATTATCAATCTAGTCATCGTTATCAAACCTAATGTACCTTAAAACTGTCCATGAAGGTTTCTATATGATGAGTGTTAAGTGTAAGATTGCAGGGAGGTCTGCAGGATCATCAGGTGGGTTAATAAATGGTGTTTGGCCCCCAACACAGAGAAGGCTTAACTGTGTGTTCCAGCGTCCCAGAACAACCTCCCTCTTTGCCTGCACCTATACACCAAACAAAGCCCTCTGCAGCAAGCTATCACTCTTTGGCTAACATCGGTCTTTGAGGCATATGCCACCTGTGCTAGCAAAAGGCCTCTCCACAGCCAATATCACCAACACGGCCATGAACATGTCAAAGATATAGCTTTGACATGGCTGAGTAAACTAATTAATATAACCACGATAACTAGCCTAGCTAAGCTAACTAATTTGCTAAAATATCACTGGCAGCATACAGCCTAACCCACCAAGCTAACCAAATAAGCTTTCTCAGTTCCCTAACCTAGCAAACAACAACGCATCCAAATTACGTCTATAGCATTACCAGCTAAAGACATCAGCCCAAGCGTTGCTTTTTTTAAAGTTTATGAGACAAGGATGCATGTTCCTCCTTGACTGTTGTGCACCGATCCTGAAATATATGGGAGATTACCCCACCAAGCAGATGCAGAGTCATCTCGAGCTCACGGACCAAATCTTCGGCCCCGCCACTCAAAATGAGGCGCTCAGGGATGAGGTGTATTGCCAGATTATGAAGCAGATGACCAGCAATAACAACCGGTACGTGTCACTGTCTCAGATTCTGTTATTGTAATGATAAATTGTTTTGTTACTGTAGATCGTAAAGTGGTTCAACAATAAGTCGACTTTCAGAAAAACAATTTTGATTATCAATTAAAATTGAAAAAATCTCAATAGTCTCTGGTTCAAGCTTTTCCAATAAGATTTTCAGTTTTTCTCTGTTTTCTAAACTTTTTGTAAACTGAACATCATCAGGTTTTGAACTGCTGGTCGGACAAAAGCGAGACATTTGAAGAGGTCTACTTGGAATAAGGAAAACAAACATTTCATCACAGGCTTTATAGTGACTTCCATATGATTTTTTCATGTTGCCTTGTCCGTCACCCAGGTTCAGCATGGAGCAGGGTTGGCAGCTGCTGTGGCTCTGCTGCGGCCTGTTTCCCCCTAGCCAGTCTCTTCTGAGGCACACTCAGCGCTTTCTGGAGTCGCGCCGCAAAGAGCCCCTGGCTTCCGACTGTTTACAGCGGCTGCAGAGGTCTCTGAGGTTAGGCCGACATTCTGCATTACACACCACCAACGCAGGGCGACACGGCTCCATTGTTCTCTGTGTTTCAAGAAGAAGTGTGTATAAGATGAAAAGTGTTTGATGAAAGCTTCTGCTCCTCCCTTATTTCACAGTAACAATTAGAGGGTGTGTGCAAACAGCGGCAGGATCATTTATAGAGCAGCTAATGTTGTTTGTAGAAAAGGTTGCAACACTCCAACCCGGGATAGCAGCCACCATGAAACGACATGACACCATGACTGGTGTGATGAGAATAATAAATGTAACACTGTGGTGTCTTATGTTTTTGTCAGGTAATGGCTTCGTAAAAGCAGTAGAACTGACATAAAGACCGCAGGCCTTTTGACAGAGGCTTGATCAGCACAGTGGGTGCATGGTGTGCTCTGCCCTGAATCTGTGGCTAAGTGTCAAAATCTTAAAATAAAGCAAACTATGTAACTCAAGCAGTTGCTTTCATTGTGTAGGATGGAGCCCAGGAAGCTCCCACCACACCAGGTGGAGGTAGACGCCATCCAACAGAATAGCGTCCAGATCTTCCACAAAATCCACTTCCCCAACGACACAGAGGAGGTACGAATGTGGACACAAAAATTTAGAAATACAACATTTTAAGACGCTATTTTTTAAATTTGATACCTGACATCTTCACTTGACACTCATGCCTTTTGTCTTATCTCAGATATTTGAGGTTGCCAACAGCACCAGGATCAGGGATCTCATTCAGAACATCACCCAGAAGCTCGATCTGGCCTCAGCAGACGGCTTCAGTATTTTTGTCAAAACACATGACAAGGTTCATTTGACATTTTTCAACCTTACACATCATATTTTGTTGTAGAATTTTGTCATGTATACACTTTCATGACTTTCCAACTCACTGGTTTTACAAAAATCTGTAATTGTGTTTATTTCAGGTCCTCAGTTTGAATGACACAGACTACTTCTTTGATAGTCTGAGACAAATCACTGACTGGTCCAAAAAAGCCAAGACGATCAAAGACGGTAATACAACATCATCTGATTAGAGTGACAGTTTCAGAGGGACATTTGATTGTTCTCGGTATTTACCTGTAAAAACCTCTTTGTGTGTGTGTGTGTGTGTGTGTGTGTGTGTGTGTGTGTGTGTGTGTGTGTGTGTGTGTGTGTGTGTGTGTGTGTGTGTGTGTGTGTGTGTGTGTGTTCTGCAGCTGGGCCAGTTAACATATCCTACCTTGTGTTCTTCATGAGGAAGTTGTGGTTCAATGTGATCCCTGGCAGAGACACAGAGGCCGATCTTATCTTCCATTTCCCTCAGGTACGTGTGTATCGTGTAAGTCAGTCACCATCACATTTTCCAGGCTGATTAGTTTTTCCACATGGTATGAAAGACAAATCTTTCCAGGAACATAATGCTTCCTGACATATAGATGACAAAGTATCATCAATACCACCCAATATGACCTGCAGGAATGTCAGTTGGACACTGAGACCTATAAACAGGCGGTGAACAGTTATTTTTCTCCTAATGAACAATCAGATGAATGAACAAGTAGAAAACTTGGTTTAATGGGCCCAAATCTGTTTAGAATTTCTGAAATAAAACACTATAAAATATCTTCCTAACTTCCAGGAGCTACCTAAGTACCTGAGAGGCTATCATGTCTGTACCAAAGATGAAATGGTCAACATCGCGGCTTTGCTCTTCAGGATAAAGGTCAGCGATGACAAGAGCCAGTTTGTCATGATTCCCAAGATGCTGAGGGAGCTTGTGCCCGCTGACCAACTGAAGGCCATGTCTGAAAATGAATGGAAGAAGGTATGATGGGCTTTCTTTTCATTGATTTCATCTCCTTAATCCTTGATCTACTGTACTTTAAAGGATAAGGCTGGAATAAATTGTTCTTACAGTCAACAGATCCCATGAAGAGACCATAGTCAACAATGCAGCACTTTAAGACTTAATAATCTTCTCTGTGACTATCAGCCCCAAGCCCATTTGTTCTGGCTGAAATCTTAAGCAAGACTAAAGGTGTCACTATGTTTCAACCAAAGTGCTTGTTGGAGGGTCAAACAGCTTCAGCCTCTGTCCCTCACACCTTTGAAATATCAGAACTGAGGGGGGTTTCAGTCTTTACACAACTATTGCCGTCACTTTTCATATAGACAAATGAGTGCAACCCCTGAATGCCTTTGAGGAAATACTCTCTTCAAGTGTTTGGCTACACAGACAGTACTTGTTAGTATGATAAAGTTTTTGTTAACAATAAGAAAAATACAGAGTATTACCAGACTCATGCTTTTAATTGCTGATATGAACAATATCACCATTATGCCATTCCTGTGACCCCTAGCTCACTGAGAATATTGCCTGAAGGCAGTGGTGGTGTTGGAAAATCATTAACCTCATTAAAAGCAGTGCAAACACTTTTACAAAACAAGAGGTGATATTCTGGTATATTCTCTTCTATATAATTTTCAGAGTATTGCTGCTTATTATAACAAACAAGCTGGTGTGACTGTTGAAGAAGCCAAGGTGGCATTTCTTAAGGTGGTTTGCCGCTGGCCAACCTTCGGCTGTGCATTCTTTGAAGTGAAGGTAAGAGCTGCAATGAATGCAGCACATATTGTTGGGTGGGTGGTTTATTTATATGATGCTTTAGAGCTTTAACATTCCCTTACGGCCTCTGTCACAATAGTACGCTAACTGCACATTGACAAAAAGCAAATAGTCATGATTACCGTGAAGAAATGGTTTCTTATTTGCCTTTCTGACTTTCTTTCCAGCAAACATCAGAACCAAATTTCCCAGATATTGTGCGAATTGCCATCAGCAAGCAAGGAGTCACAATCATCCACCCTAAAACCAAGGTTACAAAATCAATCAAAAATAGTCATTAACAGTATTCCATTCAACATCCTCTTCTTATTTTTCACCATTAACAATTCCTTTCTCTTGTAAAGGATGTTTTGGCAACTCACCCATTCAACCGCATAGCTAGCTGGTGCAGCGGAAGCACTTACTTTCACATGACTATTGGCAGTTTGGTCAAGGGAACCAAATTCCTGTGTGAAACGTCACTGGTAAGATCCGTCATTAGACATGTATTAAACTCTGTGTAAGTTAATATGTGTCCTTTTCATTTCATTTTCTTTACTACTGTGATTTCTTTTCAAAGGGTTACAAGATGGATGATCTTATAACCTCCTATGTCAACATGTACCTCAGAGAGAGAACGGGGCACACGAGGAACCAGCGCTTCAATATCTGAGGCTTGCAGTCAGTAGCATGAGTGTGACTCAAGTCTGTAGCTGCAGTTGTAAACCAACAGACTCAACATGCAGTGTGTACATGCATAAAGAGGCGGAGCACAAATAGTTCCCCGTTTTTGAAATTACAATCAACTTTAATTTTGCTCTGTGAGAAATAAGACATTGATTTATTATATAACACAAATTGGTTGTAGGTTTCTCACATTTTTTTTAAAGCTAATGTATCTTTGGCATGTAAACGAGTAACATAATCTGAAGTAAAGAAGTCTAATTGAAAGCACTACTCTGTACACATTTTCTCATCAACTTTTATGCTATTAGTGTTTCCTGCTGATCCACAGATCACAAAATATTTATAAATATGTATGAAGAAATGGCAGTCACAAATGCATCTATTGTACAAAATCAAATATCACCCGAGTTGAATAAATGTAAAACACTATTACAAATATATATAACCCAGATTGAATAAATGTGACTATTCTACATGTGTATTTCCAATTTAAAATCCATTATGATAAAATATGCATTTGAAATACTGCCTCTGCACATGTTTTAAGGACACTTTTTATATCTTCTGGTCTACAAACATATGTTGCGTTTAGGTGCTGGTGGAAAACTCCAATGTCTGGCGTTTCAGGTCATCCATATGGAAATTTAATTGGGAAAAGGCTTTTTTCTCCAAAAAAGAACGTATTTCATCCAAATCTGGTCATCGCAATTTCACAAAGATGTTAGAGATATTTATAGGCAAGGGAAACATTGTTTTACATCTTAGAAGTTTAGTGGTATTTGTTTATGGACAGAAAAAAAATTATTTGTAAACATAATTTATTCACAAACCATGATATATATTTGTAAATATTGCTTTTAACTGTGGATCATGAAACACTAATTTGTCACCAGTACTGACACCAATTCCTCTCCATATTAATCTGCCTGCCTTTAAAACATTAAAGGTGCCCTGTGGGAGTTTCTTGCAAACAAAAGTTATGTTTATATATAGTGCCTCACTGAAAAAGCACTGTGTGTATCCTTGATGCCTAACAAAACTGTTGAATGTATTTCCATTCTCATAAAACAGTTGGAAGACAATTTTATGAAATGCTTTAATCTTGCAATGTTTACATAAATGTTTGCTAGCTTGAATTCCACTTCTTCGTTGGCTTCGTAAGCACATTGCTACTCTTCTTTGCTTCTTTGCATCACCACCTATTGACGATAACGGGAATAGCAGGAAACCAACAACGGGATGTGGATGTTAAATATGTCACTCGTGTGGTTTCACACTTACATCCGCATCCTTGTGCACATACACAGTACAAACAAAACAGGAACCCACTAGACAAAACATTGCTCCATAGGGCTAATAGTGGTCCTAAACTCCACAGGGTACCTTTAAATAAGCCTGTCTTTAGAAAACAGCTTCAGTGCTTAGATTGATTTTGCATTCCCATGAATGCATTTCTCGACAAATTATTGTCCAGAAATGATTTTTCTCTGCAAATAATGTCAAATAAAAGATTTTTCAAAGTCTGTCAGTGAGTTTAACTACCTAAAATGTTGTGAGCGTCTTTCTTTCTATTAGTCTTTCAGCAGCTGGCAAAAACACTTTCTGTTTTGATGGAACCTTCCCAGCAGGAAGAAGAATGATATATTTATAATAGTAAGCACTTACACAAGGCAATGTTTTGGATTGGGGTGACATAGCTGAGAAGCCGAACAAAAGTGGGGGCCGTCCCTATTACCAATTGGCAGTAGATTAACAGGGCAGTGATCTCAAAGCTTCTCCACAGTCCTGCACAGATAGTGGCTTCATTCAAGTCTAAAGAATAGCATTTGCATATCGGTGATACAGAGACGAGAAAGCGACCATGTATCTGATACACAGCTGTGAAGTCCTTGTATGAAAGAAATATTATCCCCCCTCAGCCAGTGGGTCTTCTCGCCACATCTGTCTGATGGCTGTGTGACTGATTATTTTGGGCATTCCAATTCAGAATGCCCCCAGGAGGGATGAGACCAACAAGGGCCTCTGTTTCCTCCAAGCGTCCCCCCCTCCCTTCTCTTGTTTTTCACTTGCTCTCCTATAGGGCATGGGGCCCTCTTTAGAACTTAACAGACCATCTACAAAAGATCATCTCTGAGACTTTAGTCATAAACTTGTCAATTGACAACACAGTCCATCTTCTATCTATCAATGGCATGGCAGGAGTTCATGTTAAAGACACTTGGTGCACCACTAGGCCTGGTTTCCATGGAGTCATACCCGACAACTCATTGCGACTGAGGCATGCCATTCTTCTCCCTGCTGCTAAAATGTCCTGCTTATTCTGACTCGGGCTATTGTGGAGTGCACAAGTGGCTCTCTGAGGAGTAGGGTATGGAGTAAGAAAGGGTGGGGTCAAGGTTCAAATGAAAGGCTCCCATCAGGACTCCCTTTCCGTTATCAAATTTGTTGAGATACAAAAAGAGCTACAGTCTTATTCCCAAGAGCATCTTGAGGGAGTGAAAGGGGTTATAGGACAGCATTCTTTGCAGCAGGGCTTCAGTTCTTCCACAGCTCAGCGGACAAACTCCCAGTCTTCAATTTGCTCCACATACAACTGCTGTGCAGCTCTTTGCTCCCGTGCCGATTGTTGTCTTAATCTGAATTGCTCCTTAAGCAAACAACCTTTTCCTCTGTCTGAAGATCTCTGGAGCTTAGGTAAGTTCAAATCTTTCTTCAGATTTTGATAGAGCAATAGAGATTTATTTCTGATAACTTTACCAAAAGTCTAGTTCCACATGAGTAATTCCTTCTACAGTTTTAATTGTATAGATTATGTTTAGAATAATATATCATTGATAGTAGAGCTACCAAGGTCGCTAGAAAATAGTAGTAAGTATTTATTCTGTAAATGTGTCACTTTTGTTACGTAAATTCTAAAGCAGTTCAGAATTTTGACAGATTTTTATGAAGCATTCATTGATGAAAGTCTGTCATGTGCTTTTTAAGATCAGAAGGATGAATATCAGGTGGACTTGCATTTATTATCCAGTAACTAAATTTCACATTTACATTGCTTGCGTTTTACTGCGACGAGTTTTAACAATGAAGAACTTTACACATTACAGCCGTTGCGGTTTTGACCCAACTAATCACTGAAAGGAACCAAAGCCAGGATGCTCAGTCTCCTCTTTGCTGACACTCTTCACATGTCAATGTCTGCACAGATCTGCTTATCCAGATCATTCTGATGAAGGCATATGTCAAGGTTGTCTCTTTTTAGGATTATCCCTCTGGAATCTGTATTTATGGAAGCTTTTCCATTCAGCTGTGCTGCTCCTGGTTTGTTATCCCTACTGGGAATGCAGCCCTTTTCTTAGGGGGGACTTGTTCTCATGAATGCACTGAGTCTGAGCCTTGGCCGGGAAATGCCCTCCGTTCAGGGTCTCACAGGATTCACATCACACACACACACACACACACACACACTGAAAAGAGCTACAGTGCTACATCTGTCTGGTTCCTAATGGGTAAAAAGTCTGGACAGCTTTTGTTAAGGAGCCCTGTAGTGGTTCAGCATTATTTAATCACATTTCACTGTTTTGTGAGCTGTCGGCAGCGTGTATTTCGGACCCTCCCTTCAGCTATATACACATCTGTTGGATGACAGGTTCATCCCTGTTAAACATGTTTTGATATTGTTCTTGGATCCCCCACAAAAACTAAAGTGAACGTTTGAGAGAAGCTTTTTCTGAGATTCAGTCATTTGAGGCTTTGGTGTTCACACCCCACTGATGTTTGTGTAGATGTTAGGCTCAAGCAGAAAAGGAGGAAATAAAAACAATGTATAAGAAGTGGACAGTTGGAGCTCAGGGATAGAGGAGTGGGTGGTCATTTTTTGAGGTGTGTCTAAATAGTTGGAAGAAAGAAACTGTGAAATCCTAAGAAGAAGGTTGGAAATGTTTTTGGTCAATTTCATACTTAAACTTTAACATTTCAAACTGCCACAGAGGAAGTGACTCTGATGTCTCCAGAAATGTGCATTTAAAGATAGATATATATTTTTAAAAAGTCTTTTTATTTGGGCAGGCCCACTTTTATTTCTTGTGTATGTAGAAGAAGTAGAAGTCTGACATTTTGAAAAATATTCTTATTCACTTTCTTGCCAAGAGTTAGTTGAGAAGATAGATACCACTCTCATGTCTGTCCGTTCAATATAAAGCTACAGTCAGGAGGTGGTTAGCTTAGCTTATCACACAGACTGGAAACAGAGGGAAAAGCTACCCTGGTTCGTTCCAAAAGTAACAAAATCCACCCTACTGGCACATGCACACACATTATACACCTAAAACCACAGCTTGTTATTTTTATCTTGCGGTTTTGGTACAGATTAAATAAACAAGTTATAATATGCTAATTAGCTAGCTTTAGAGGTGCTGTTAAGTTAGAGCGACCAGACGTCCTTGTTTTCTGAGGACAGTCCCCGTTTTTGGTGGACTATCCTCAACTGAAACTGTCCCCTGAAACTGTCCCCAGAAATGTCCCCATTTTAAACTGTGATTTAAAAACAGACCGGAAAGAAAGAGCGGGCAGCAGAGCAGATGTGCAGACGTCTCGTATTGTGCTTGTTCGGGCCAACAGAGGGGGCTATAGCAGCTTCATATCACTCTTGTTTTAGAGAAGACTGCTTTGCAAAACTCAACCAGACACTAGGAAGTGTCAAGTGAATCCACAGCATCACCCCAAACGTCTTTCAAGCCAGGAACTAACCCAGGGTTGGAATCAGGGATGGATTTAGGAATGGTACTAGCAGGTGATAGGTAGCTGATTTGTAGTCTACTCGGATGAAGGCTACCATGTGATCTACAAATATAGTACATCATTCTTAATTTGACATATTTGACATACTATTCGTTCATCAGGTGTCGAGAGCTAATGTGTACTTCTGTAACTTGTTTCTACAAACCATTGTGGATGGGGAATATGACTTGACCTGAAAAAAAGAGGAAGGGGAGGATGTAGACTGGATAGGAAGAAGATTGAAGGAGAAAGAGGAGGAAGGGTAAAGAAATGATTGCAGAGTCTGCCAATTTATTATTCTAAACAATAAAATAGCAAAAAATGAGGAAGGCAATGGGAATCTGTTATCCAAAGTATTTTATCTAATAGTGTACTATTCATCATTAAAGACCATTTTCTTTACTGAGCGTTCGATAGTTTACCATAGCTTCACTCACCTTGGTAGGCTAACGTATGATTTTCTGACACGATTTACTAAGTTACTTGGTTAGAACCCAAATTTATCAGTTGGCCTTCACCTTAGGCTGGTACATTACAACAGTTACCATGGTTGAAATACATGTAATGGGAACTCTCCCCCTTTTTTATTTCATAGATAAAAACATTGGATATTTTAAAGATGTATTGACCGCTGGACTGGAAATGTCCCTATTTTTCATTTCAGAAATCTAGTCACTGTGAATTTTTTGTCTCCTGGCTAAGGTAACTGGCTACTGGTCCTAGCTTCACATTTAACGTACAAACATGACAACAGTGTTCATCTTCATATTTAACTCTATTGCCAAGAAAGCGAAAACCAGTAAACGTATTTCCCAAAATGTCAGACCTGTTCCTCTAAAGTGATATAAAGAGACACATAAGAGACACATTGTCTGACTAGCTTAGCTTAATATTAGCTTTCATACTAGCTTCAGACTAAATTTAAGCCAGTATTAAAAGTAGGTTTGAAACTGAACTCTGCTTGGAAATAATTCTCTTACATTTCAAGTAGAGTTTTACACTATACAGTGGCTAAAGGATGTTTACCACACAATAGCCCATTCTCTTGCACTGACATTGCTAGGTTAACCTTGAATAGCTAAAGTTTCATGTGATATCTTTTCTTATACGCCCCTGAAACCTAACCATTCAGCTTTGATTAAAGAATTCTTGCTGACAAATCCAACTGCAAGGTCAGGTTATTCGTAAAAAGAAGAGTGAAGATATAATGACTTCAACTTCCTCGACTTAAAAGTGTGTAGAGGAAGTCCAGTACTTGTTGAGGTCAGAATTAGGTAATTATCCACTCATAGGGCATGTCCACATTAGCCAGGAACACTGACATCTATTGTTACCTTGTGAGACTGGCACTGTGACAAACACTCTCCCTGCCTTTGTGTTTGTGTCTGGGTGTCTGTGTGTGTGTGTGTGTGTGTGTGTGTATGTGTGTGTGTGTGTGTGTGTGTGTGTGCGTGCGTGCGTGCGTGCGTGCGTGCGTGTGTGTGTGGTCAGTGGTTTGGCTGGTATGGTTGCCTGTTACTGAGGTAATTGGCTGTCAGAATACTAACAATGAACTATTTTAGAGATCAAAAGCTCTAGTCAAAATTTCTAGCTATACCTGAAAGTTGCTCTTAAGATAAATTCATAACAAGTTTTCTGTCTCCTCAGCCACCACAATGGATTCTGCGACAATGGAGCTGCTGTCCCTGTTGACCAATCAGTCATCAGAGACCTGTGCGGCAGTGGCGACGACAGCTGAGAACACCTTATTTGGATGTTTCTACATCCTGGTTTTCTTCCTGGCGCTGAACGGTAACAGCTTGGCTCTCTGGATCTTCTGTCATCAGCGTGGCACTTCTTCTCCAGCTAATGTCTTCTTGATACACCTGGCTGTGGCAGACTTGTCATACGTGATCATCCTCCCACTGAGGGCCACCTACCACCTCACTGGAGGCCACTGGCCCTTTGGCGAGGTGCCCTGCAGAGTGGTTGGCTTTTTGTTTTATGTCAACATGTATGCGAGCCTGTACTTTCTGGCCTGTGTGGCGGTGGACCGCTACCTGGCTGTGGTTCATGCTGTGAGGTCTCTAAATATTCGTCGGGCTCGCTATGCTCACATCATCAGCTTCTCTCTCTGGGCTCTGGTTACTATCTCCATGGCGCCATTGCTAGTAACCCACCAAACTGCGGAGGTGGATGGTGTGACAGTGTGTCTTCAGCTGTACAGAGAGAAGGCTTCGCGTAATGCGCTGATCTCACTGGCTGTGGCCTTCACCCCACCTTTCCTCACCATCCTGTCCTGCTACCTGCTCATCATTCACAGCCTGCGTCAGGGCTCCAGGTTAGAGCCGGCTCTCAAGCTGAGGGCCCTGCGTACCATCAGTCTAGTAATACTCATCTATGTGGTCTGTTTCCTGCCCTATCATGTGAGCAGGGCCACCTTCATCTTCGGGTACAGCCACCCTGATGTGTCCTGCCAGACACGCAGAGGCCTGAGCTTCGCCAACCGCCTCACCTCCTCCCTCACGTGTCTCAACGGTGCTATGGATCCACTGGTCTATGTGTTTGGGGCCAAGAAGTTCCGTGGGACACTAACACAAATGTTTTGCAAACATAAGGCAGGAGTGTCAGGAGCCACCAGTGGAGAGTTAAAAGGAACACATGAGAGTTCAGTGAGTGCCAAGTCTGAGTTCTGAGGAATTTGAACTCAATCTGGAGCACCGTGTGGACTAAATGCTTTTCCAACACAACCAAAAATGGTCTGACTATTGACTGACTGTTTCCTTTGCCCAACTGAAGGCCTGGGCGCATTCGTCAATGTGGTTGATGTTCCACAGTAGCCCCCTTAACCTGAATTTAAAGCACAGTTCCAGTGTCCATCTTTTGCCCAATTCAATGAAGCATCACAGACTTGAACTGAAATCATCCATGTGAATCCAGGAGGGTGTAAAGTCTCCAAACACCATATGAGGACTGAGTCGGCGATCTGTGAAATCAGGTTTACCTGGACATAAGCATTCATTGGCCATTAAAGTGTGTCGCTCATATTTCATCTTTAAATGAACTGAATCTTAGCGTTTGGTGTTTGCTCCAAGTTTAAAAGCAAAATAGTACTTTTAGACCAAATCAACATATTTGAAAGTAAATATTGCACCATAATAAGACAAACAAGTAGTGCTGGTTAGTTTTTGATACTTCCTGGAAAATAGATTCCTGTCACCTCCACATGCTTCCACAATTCCACTGACATTGCTTTTGAGTGTCATGCGTTGTCGGTTATTCCCATGAGAAAAGTCCACAGTTCCAGATTTCTGGAAAATGTGCATAAAAAGTTTTGAAAGTCAACCACAGACCCCACAATACTTGGAGATTATATAATGCAATTTCCCGGAGCCTTCGTGGATCGAGGTCTGTGATTCTTAGAGGCTGGATGTTGGAACTGGGTCTAAATGTTATTCTGCTGATTCTGCTTGCCAACTGCTGCCATCAACGGTCTTCATCTGACAGAAAGGTGTTTATCTAACAAAGGGCTGAATTTTTGTACCAGATATGAGGCAGAACATTGGACAAAATGCTAAAATATGTATATAGTCAACTTTTACTGTGTTTTTCTTGTTTTGTATCCTATGCCAAATGTGGTAAATACTCATTAGCTAGCTTTAAATATCATTTTTTATCTACAGAGTTTGGCGTTCTGTTGGTGAAACACCACTTTAGTCCAGATAGAAATATCTCAACACCAATTAGATGGATTTCCATGAAATGACATCCATAATGTCCATGATCACTAAAGGATGAATTGTAGTAGAGTAGTGTAGCTAACCATCAGTTGCAAAAAACAAAACAAAACCATTCAGATAAGAAAGATGTGAGTTAAAATTTTCTTTCTGACATCAATTTGTAAACAATAAAGCTGTTATTAGTATTACAAAATCACTCTGCAGAGGTAATGTTAAGTCAGAGAAAAGCTATATTAAAAGAATATTGATTCTCCAACAGCTTACTTATTTCATTCTCTATTTCTTTTTTGTATCAATAATATCTGCTTTTCAATGCTGTTATATAAAAAGTATGTAAACTCCACATTTCAACTGTCATCTTTTGAAAGCAAAAGTATGATTTCATGTCCTCTGCACATGAGATCATGTGTCTTGTCTTTACTGTCACCGTATGTCTGAGACTTTGACATGCTCTCTATGAAAGTGACAAACCTATTTCAAGCGTAAGGGACAGAAACCTCTGAGGCTGCAGTGACTTGTCGACTTGTAGTTCTCGTTTCGAATCATGTGACTCATGTTGTGGTTTGTGAGCAGCTTATTTTCCTCCTCATTTCTGCAAGACTTCCTGTCCATCAAATGAACATGGCAAGCCATTCTAAACTTGTTTTTCCTGAATGTATATACTTCAGAAAACCCCCGGGCTCTCCAGATTCATATTAGATTATTAGACAGTCAGCAGTTTGGCTCAGGCCGGGTCTTCTTGATGAATATGAGGGCTTGTCTTATTTGAGGTCAAAAGACGGTGATGATTTGAGCTATAAATGTATCTGGGAATCCAAATGGGGATTCTTATATTGTGAATTTATTTACGAGCTAATTTATCAGTAAATTGTTTGACTATAACACGTAGGAATCATCATATTTGCCTTTTTTGGTTACTTCCCTTTTACATGTCTTTCAACTAAAGTTTTTACAAATGACTTCACTGTTTTCTGAACACAAACTTAAGAGCGAGGGATGTTGGTTAATAAATGGAGTAACATGATAAAGATTTCTACTTAGCAAGCAAAAGTCTGTTTTTCCATTTACAGCTCTGTGGAGCTGTCATAAAGCAGGCAAAGTGGAGGCACCAGGGCCCTCCTCTCTTAACTTTTCAAATGAGGAAGTTCAGAGCCGAGCTTCCTTTTACAGCTTTCAGAGGCAGAAGATGAACAAGTGAAAGAAAGGACTTAAAAGTTACGCACCATGAAAAGATGAAAACAGCCAGAGAGAAATACTGAGTCTACTTTTGTTTGCTGGAATATTGTTTGAGAGCAGATGCAAAACTCTTGAGCTCAGCTTTTGGGGTTAGAAACAGGATGCAAAGTTATCAACCTTGGTACCATGGCAATATAACTCGATCCAAGGCTGAGGATCTTCTATCCAAAGCAGCAAGAGATGGAAGCTTCCTTATCCGGGACAGTGAGTCCATACAGGGAGCATATGCCCTCTGTGTTTTGTAAGTAGACATTATTTGTCTCTAACTATTAAACCGAACGTTTATTTTGATACAGCTTTACAGAGTGGATAATGATTCTTCTTCCTTGCTCATGAAACCGTCATAACATGCAATATGAGCTGTGTGAGATCCTTACTAATGAAAGAAAAACTGACATGTCATTGCTGTTATACTGTATGTTTTTAGCATTAGGTATAAGAAAAAACAGCCCTAAATGTCAGAATTTGGATATAATTTATATAACATGATTAAAAGTTGCAGTTCCCCCTGCTGTATTACACTGTACAATACATTTTTTGCAAACATTCACTGTAACGCAAGACTAGTTCCCCTTTATTTGCATACTGTGCTGCCACAAAGTAACACCCTTTGCCCTCTGCAATGCATATCATTTTTCATGGGGAAACCTTAATTTAAAATGCTACCCAAACTGTTCTGTTAGCAGGTTCAATACACTGAATACACAAGCCACCATGTTTCTTTACCCCACAGTCATGTCATTTTCCAGTGACACACATTTGCATTTTATTATTTTAACCACAGATACCAGAACTGTGTGTACACATACAGAATCCTGCCAAATGAGGATAAGAAGCTCTCTGTCCAGGTAGGTTGACAGTTGACAGTTTGAAAAGTCACCAGTACTCTGATCTAAAGTCAGACGAGTTATTACGCTTGTAGAATTGTAACCGTTAACTATTTACACTGTAGTTGAAGATAAGGGCTGTTTCTATTTCTATTTCTATTCTAATTTTAAAAATAAATGCTGGTACAGTGCTTTTTTTTTTAATGCTGGGCCTGTTAAGCTGTAACATAATTTCAGAAGTGCAGTATATATTTAGATATATGTTCGTATCATTGGTTTGTATTAAAATTTTTAGCAATGCTAGCAGCATGGCTCTAGGGTTGGTCTTTGTGGTGATCCCCTGACCTTTCATCTGGTGCTATCATCAGATCAGTATTGTATTTTGTAAGTAAATATTACCCACTAAACATCAGCATGTTAACATTGTCATTGTGAGCATGTTAGCATGCTGATGTTAGCGTTTAGCACAAAGAACCGCTGTGCCTAAGTCAGGCCTCTCAGAGCTACAAGTATGGTTGTAGACTCTTAGTCTTGTTCTTGAATCAAAAAAGACCTAAGACAACTTTGAAATCAAAGTTAACATTAAACATAACTCGTGTGTGTAATATCATTTCATTATTGTGATGACTGACTGAAAAAGCCACAACTGACAAAGCTAAATTTATGTTTGAATAAAACTTCAGTACATCACTCAGTATGAAGGTGCAATAACAAGTCTGTCTTGCACACAACTGACCTGCTTTCAGATTGCAAAAGATTTAATGTAAGAAAGGCCTCAATTGGACCCTAAGCTGTGGGTCTTTGATAATACTGATTCCATGGTGTCTAGGCTGGGGCTTTAATTAAAAATGTCTACACTTATTTTGCATTCAGTCTAGACTGAAGGGCCGGGAAGCCCTTGCAGCTAAGAGCCCTTGTAGCCATGCTTGACAGTTATATAATTTAATGGTGACATCAACTTACGCATCAGGAGATGTTTTACTGTCTTTATATCTGTCTGTTGTTACCTTTGATATATAACTAAGTTGAAAAAAAAAAGACATCCCCTTGGACAAAGTGAAAACAGATTGGGCTTGTGAGTTAATATTATTAAGTGTAATCATACGGAGGCATATGCATACACCACGAAAAAAAGGTGAACAATTTCACAAAGATGAGACTTAAAATATAGAACCTGGTAATACCAGGGCTTGAACTGGTCCAGTACTCACCGCTATGGGGTTCTGGCTTGGAACCACTTCGGTGCTTCATTTGTCATAGCCCTGTAAAGCTTAAGAATAAAGGTTTTAAAATAGGCAGGAGTTCACAGGTGGTTTGCTGTAAAATGAGTCAGATAATTGTGCGTTTGAAAGAGGTGAAATTAGTGGTTTTATCAGCATTTGGGTCAAAAACTGCTGTAATTCTTTAGACCACTAACCACTGTGGTTTGAATATAAGTATTATTGAGAGAAGTGTTAATGGTAAAAACTAGATGAATGTATGGGGAATGTCCTTATGAATAAAGTAAACAAAAGAAAGTCTTACACAGCTGCTTAAGGAGGCTGATGACATGCAGCGCTAGTCTGCTCGAAGAAGCAACAGACAAGTAGACATATCATATGGGAAGTAACACTTGAAGGTTGTGCCACTTGGCTTAGTAACAAAAGAAAACCTCTTCCAGAGCAATAGGAGACATGTCATTTGAGGGAAAATCATGTTTCTTCTGTGATCTGCTCTTCAGGCATCTGAAGGAGTTCCTATCAGGTTCTTCACTATGCTGCCTGAGCTGGTAGAGGCATATTACAGTCCCAACATGGGTCTGGTCACACATCTGCAGTACTCCGTCCAGAGGGAGGAGGAGGTAGATGAGGAACCAGGTCAAACACCTTCTCTTTATCTGCAGAGTGGCACACAATATAAAACAGAATATGCGCCTGTCATAGATATAAACATTCCTAAAAAGTCTGGTGTGTCTTTGTGCTTCAGAATCCAACAATATTCCACCACAGCTTCCACCCAGGAACTTCACAGGCAACGATGTGAAAGACAGTGACTCCAAGTCTTCTGAACAGGCCTGCAAATCTTTATCAGACACCTACCTGATGAGACTGCAGCATATGGACCTGTCTGCGTATGGTCACATTTGCAAAAAATTGTATCTCGAGTTGTAACTGTCCATAGCTAGATGATTAATTATGCAAAGTTTCTGATGACGCACTGGCAAAAAACAGTGTGTACAATGCGATAATTCCTACGATTATGGACAGTGATTTGGCACAGGGATGTTCTTGGCTGATATATGAAAATGAGATAACGGTGTTTAAAGTGTTCCTGTGTTACATATTTCCAGAATACCTGAGGAGCATCAAATGGCCATTCAAGAATACTTCAGAACCTCAATCTGTTTGGATGCTGAACAAGTACAGAACGGTAACCCCACCCTCCCCGGTCTTAAGAAGTTAACAATGTCAATCTGCAAGACTCTAAACGGGTAAGGTTACCAGTCAACAGAATATATTATACAGACTATAATGTATAGGGCTGATTTAACCATGCTTTGATCTTTTCTGTGAGGTAGTGAAATTTCCCACATTCTGCCAGCTCTGGAGGTCTTCCATAAAGCGTTGGACCAACAGCTCTCACCAGGAATTTGCCAATGTCCAAAGCAAGTGGGTAGTACCATTGATCCTTTGCTTAAGTATCAACACACACAAAAAAAGTCCTTATCATCATGTGTTATTTGCTTCCCCCCCCCCAGATTCCTGCCTATTCAGGTCAATCTGTGTCCTTTAGGCTTGAGCAACTGACAAAACTGCTCTACTCAATAGAAGATAAGGTAAAGTACAGTGGCTCATTTTACTGACTGACCATGAACATTCTTGGTTTTTGATATGTTGACAGTTGATGTTAAGGAAGACAAACCTCTTCTCCATTTCTTTTTTCAGGCTAAAAGTTCTGTGTTTGAGTCTGTTGGATATGAAGGGGGTCACAGGAAATCTCTCATACCACTTGTTACATTTGAGGTGCTTCCCTAAATTAGTTATTGTATTACACTGCAGGAAAATGAAACAAGATGAAATGTCTGGAGGTTTGCAGTTTATTTGATCAGTGTCCTCTTTCACTCTCAGGTCAAGCAAGAATCACTTGGTATTTCCCCAAAGATGTTCCTAAAAGTGGACGTTGAAAGTGGGAAGCTCTACTTCAAGAAGTCAAAAGATGGGCCTGAAGAAAAATACTATGTGCACAATAAAAGTAAGGAGTCATTCTATACCCACAATGCTTTGTATATTTAGCCATGCTAGCAGTGCGGTTCTAGCAATGGTCAGTCAGTAGGTCCACCACTTTGGTGCAGACTGAAATATGGCAATAAAATTTTTTTTACAGACGTTCATGATCCTCATATGATGAATCCTAGGACTGCGGTGATCCTCCGGCTTTTCCTCTCGCACCACCAGGAGATTCACATTTTTGTTGCTTAGTAAAATGTCTTGACAGCAATTGGATCGATTGCCATGAAATTTGGTACACATTCATGTCCCCCTCGGGATGAATTTTAACAAGTTTGGTCATCCCCTGAATGTTGTTAGATCAATATTTCAATTTGTCCAATACTCTGGTTTATGACGAGTTACCTGAAAATCTAATGACATTCCCATCAGCCTCAGCTGTACTTTGTGATTAGTGCTACGTAGTAAAGCTTAGCCTGCTAACATACATGCTAAACCAAGAGGGTGTACATGGTAAACATCATACCTCC
This sequence comes from Xiphias gladius, assembly GCF_016859285.1. Taxonomy (NCBI): domain Eukaryota; kingdom Metazoa; phylum Chordata; class Actinopteri; order Istiophoriformes; family Xiphiidae; genus Xiphias; species Xiphias gladius. The sequence goes on along the minus strand of NC_053405.1, from coordinate 25,261,717 downwards.
TAAACATCAGTATGTTCATTGGTATTGTGAGCATGTTAGCATGGTGACTGTAGCATTTAGCTCTCAGCACTGCTGTACCTAAGTACAGCCTTACAGAGCTGCTAGCATGGCTGTGGACTCTTAGTCATGTTTCACAACTGCTGTAAACCATAAGCACTTATCATTTTAATAGAAATACTGCGATTGTTTTTCAGTTCTGCAGTTGGTGAAATCTCAGAAAATGCACGCCAAACTTGTCATCGTGGTGGAGACAGAGAAAGAGAAGATTTTGCGAAAAGAGTTTGTCTTTGATGACACAAAGGTAAAAGATATCTGGCAACTGGTCTGCTCCTGATTTAGCTTAAGGCCCCTGAAAATGTTCTTTTTAAATCAAGTATTTATCCAGAACATTAAATACTCATTGATCAGATTGGATTAACAGCAGTCTGGCAACATTAGCTTTGGTTTCATTAGCATCAAATCAACAGCTCCGATCACATTTTGATTCAAATGTTCCTAAATCCTGGTTGTTGCACAGAAGAATGTGACACCATCTTTTTCCACATTAGCCACATCTACTTCAAACCAGTGAGAAGGGCACTAAGAAAAACACAAATACTGAAATCTCCCATGTGAAATAACCAAAACAGTTTTAACACTGGCAGAAAATAATGGGTTCATGTAGGAGCCCATTGCCCGCAGTAAAAGGCTGATTGAGAAAACATGGTTTCAGGGGCTTTAAGTTTTCAGTCACATGTAATTCATGAGGTACAACTGAAAGCATTTGTTATCAGAAAATCATGTTTCTCACCAGAAAAGGGAGGGATTTTGCCAACTACTTCAACAAATGAAGAACAAACACTCTGAAAAGCCTGAACCAGACATGATCACAGTGTTTGTTGGTACCTGGAACATGGGTAAAAATGTTAACATCTTAAATATTTGAATGAATTTGAACTTACGACTGCTACAGTAAAAGACTTTCCCATAAACCTGCAGGAAACGCCGGCCCTCCCCACAACATCAGCTCCTGGTTTCAGTGTAAGGGCCTAGGGAAAACACGAGATGACACCGCAGATCACATCCCGCCTGATTTTTATGTCATTGGGACTCAAGAGGATCCTTTGAGCGAGAGGGAGTGGGCAGACACAGTGAAAGGAGTCCTGAGGAACATCACAAACATCAGCTTTAAACAAGTAACTGAGTGTGACAAAGAACCAACAGAATGCAGTTGCAGAGCGGCAATATGTAATATACATTTCCTGACATCTAGGTGGCGATTCACACTCTGTGGAACATTCGGATTGTGGTCCTGGCCAAACCTGAGCACGAAAACAGGATCTCCCACATTTTCTCTGACAGTGTGAAGACAGGGATTGCCAACACTCTGGGTAAGCAGTTGCACTTCTCCACAAGCCATTGAATGATGTGTCTAAACGTTCACTGAACAATTACCCATCAGTACTCACTGTAATGTTTGTGTTGTAGGAAACAAGGGAGCAGTGGGAGTGTCCTTCATGTTCAACGGTACATCTTTTGGCTTTGTCAACAGTCACCTGACCTCTGGAAGTGAGAAGAAGCTCAGGTCAGCAGCAGATTACACTCTTAACAACACCAAGATTCATTTTATCACTGGAGGAGTAACATTAGCTGTATGTGCCTTTAATTGAGGCTGTGGCTTCCACTGGGGGCAGTGGTGGGGGGCATGTTCCCCTCACTTTACTCTCTAAAATCCAAATGTGAAAAGGGTGGAAATGATAAAAATGTTGATTCACTAATCTGGGCCATTTGTTAGTGTGCTCTCACAGCAATAAGCTTTAGGAGCAGCTGTAAGATGAGTTTGGACTTTTTTTGATTTTGCCTCTCGGGCTTCATACAGACCCTCCTCAGTAGAGGCTGTTGGAGCTGTATGCAGCCAGGAGGAACAGAAAGAAAACTACAACCTGAAATGGAAAAAATGTAGTAGAAGCTCATCGGATAAGTCGAAGATATTAATGAATACATCAATAAATAATATTTTTAGTTAAATAATTCAATTGGATTGTAAAAAGATAACATCTCTGTGCTGTTCCTTTAACCTCCAGTTTGTAAAAAAAAAAAAGCCAAAAGCCCTTTATTTTTTCCTCTACCCCTAATCAGTTGATAAAATAAATAGGAACAATGTATTTAACACTACTATTTATCTTTCACTAGCTCATTTTATTTTCCAACAATTTTTTCCTTTTTTTTCTCTTGGCACACATTTAATAATTTATCTGTTCTCTCTTTTAAGTAAACATGTCTCCTGTCCTCGATGAAGACAAGAGACAGGCACTTGAAGATGAAGATAATGTTATGTAGGCTTGATAGGAGGATAGTGTCTCTGTGAAATTCCAACAGGCATTAACCAGCTAACTTTGTTACCATTAGCTCGCTGACCTTCTTGCTTTTCTATCAACTGATTGAAAATTTTAAATATAAAGCTATTTATTTCTTTTTACAGCTTATTTCAATTATTTAACTAACAATATTACTTACTGATATATTCAGTCATATTTCTGACTTACGTGTATCTTACCTGAACTTTTACTACATTTGTCAGTTTTGGGGACCCATATACCTCTACATCCTTTTCATGTTCCCGAAAGAATCATTTAATCTGTATTAAAATTTAAAGTTAATATTCTGCTTTAAAAAAAAGATGAATATCAGTCAAAGATAAAGCAATATGTCCTCTTTCTAGTAAATATGCAAATACAACCTATCCACAAGTAAAAGTAAATGGGATTTTACGTGGTGTTAGTACATTCATTCAATACAACAATCTACATAGAATTGCACATTTTTGTTGGGCTAGCATTATCGTAGAAAGCACGACCAGTTTCATCATAATGTGCTTATTTGTTAGATTGATATCAATACAAGAAATAGTCTTCACATTTATATTATTCCATTTTTATATCTGTATCTATTTTTTGTTAAAGAACCTCTGACTGCATCATGCCCCCCCAATTACTGTAACCAAGCCTAGGCTCTTGGATATAACATATAACATACAGGGATTATGAGTCTCTAAGTGGCAGAACAGTAATAAAAATAAAAATAAATATCATCAGCAATATTTTTTTTGCTGTATTTGCAGACGCAATCAAAACTACACCAACATCCTGCGATTTCTGAATCTGGGAGACAAGAAGCTCAATCCGTTTGACATCACGAATCGGTTCACCCATCTCTTCTGGCTCGGTGATTTGAACTACCGTGTTGAATTTCCATCTACGGTAAGTTGAAACGAGTGCAGTTTACTGTATAGAAATGGCACGAAAACAAATGTACTTACAACCAAAGTAATTGTTGGTATAACATTTTAATTGAGCTTCTATTGTTAGAAATCTTCCGAATAACGACATGCAGATTCCCAAATATATAATCTGTGACTGTTTTTCATATAAATTTTATGAAGTCTGTCTTGTTGTGACATTTATCTCAGAAATTAGAGATCCAGCAGTGCTGTACTTCAGTGACTTGTGTATAAAAGAGCTGGTATGCTGGTTGTCAGATGACTAAGCTCTCAGCTGTTAAAATGTTTAGGTAGGAAAAGTGACTACTTTGCGCTGTTTCCCTTCACAGGAAGCTGAGTACATTGTGACAAAGATCAAACAGCAGCAGTACCAGGAACTCCTCTGTAAAGACCAGCTCAGCATGGAGAGGAATGATGGAAAGGTCTTCTTGCATTTTGGTGAGCCATGACCACATTTAGAAAATTCTTCAGCAAACTGGCCAGTGTAGACATACTGTACAGCAGGCTAGATTATACTGCATGTGACTTACTTTGACTAAAATAGCTCTTCTCCGGACATTTTTGGCATTTATTGATTGTCAGCATACATCATAATATTAAAAGTATGTGTTATTAATTTTTTATTTGATTGTAGATGAGGAGGAAATCACATTTCCGCCAACCTATCGCTTTGAAAGAGACACGCGAGAGAAGTATGCTTACACGAAGGCCAAAGCCACGGGGGTAAGCTTACTCTTAGTCAGATGACTTTCCCCTATATGACTCCTGTCATGCCTCATAGTGCAGAAAGCAGCCAAAGCAACCACAACACTGAACACAAATCTCAAATGACCCAGAACGTGGTCTTTGCTTTAAACCATCTAGGACAAAAAAAACCATGAGAAGATAGAAAATATATGCTACCACTCATCTACAGGCACCAGGGTCAATTTAACAAGTTTCCCTTTGAGACACGAAAAGCCTCAAGAATTTAGATCTCTTGAATTGATCCACACCAGAAAGAATGTTTGATCCTGTGTCTCCCAGAAAGGGTATGTCCTCTTATACGTGGCCTCCTATCCATTCTTTGTGAGAAAGTCATCAAAGTCATCGGAGCTCACCAATATTTTAAGCTGCTTTGTAAAGCTTACACAGGTGTGCAGTCCTGTGTATGAAATCTTTTATATACTGTATTTATGTATGTATGACAAACTCTACAGACAAAATACAATTTACCCTCCTGGTGTGACCGGGTCCTGCGGAGGTCATACCCTCTGGTTCATGTTGTCTGCCAAGCATATGGTGAGTAATTCCCCATGAACAGTTTTTGGTAGTGCCTCATTTTACGGGTCCATCATTTCTGAAATATTCACTTGGAAGAGTTCTAGAAAAAAATAATGTAATTTGTTATCAAAGGGAAAACAGAGACCATGTTCAAATGTTACACTGCCATGTACTTAATTCCAGTTAATTGTATTTTAGTTGGTGCTCAGCCTGTCAGCTGAACATGCAAATATTAGCTTACTGGAGATACAAAACTCATTTGAGTTGACTCTTTAACTTGCAGGGTGCACTAATGACATCATGACAAGTGACCACTCACCAGTATTTGCCTCTTTTGAAGTCGGAGTAGCCTCACAGTTTGTCTCCAAGCAAGGTAGGATCACCAGCTGCGCCTCACTGCGGATGAAACTATATTCCTTGCTGTAAAACTGTAGTATGATGTAAGCAGGTTTTTTTTTTTCAGATCCAAACAGTGCACCTCAAGGTGGGATACAAATCATGAACTGTGTGGCCACATTGTTGACTAAATCAAAGACCAAGTTCTTCATTGAATATCATTCCAGCTGCTTGGAGAGTATGTTTCGTCTTTTTGATTGAAAACATCTCATTGGATTCTCTTGGACTTTGCTTTAGAATAGGCTAAGATTATCAAAACAAATATTTCTCTAAATGTCTACAGAAACTGTGAAGACTACAGAGGGAGAGAACACAGAGCACTCAGATGGGTCCATAAAAGTTTGGTTTGGCAACCAAGTTGTGGTAAAGTGAATATGCAGCTTTTTGGTCTTGAATTTGCCTTGATGTGGCATCAGGCAATAATCATTCATGGTCTCTTCTATCTTTTCAAGCTCACCCCCATCATCTCTGACCCCGAGTACCTTTTGGACCAGCACATCCTCATCTGTGTAAAGGCAACAGACTGTGACGAGTCATATGGTAATCAACTTACATGCAGTTTGTAATACAAATGCCCTGAGCTGAGCAGTTCTTACAGTTTACGGATGTGTTATTTCCAAAGGCGAGGGCTGTGTTGCACTGCGAGCTGCCCAGTTCTGCTACACAGAGTTTCAGGTCACACTGACTCACCATGGAGAGAAGACAGGCACCTTGACTGGTGGCATTCAGTTACACACCTCTGAGGGCAAGCCCACTGAGAAGTTATATGGTGAGTCTGGAAATCAGCTCAGGACTTACCTATGAAATCCGTTCAACTACAGTTCTCTTAGCATCAATCCTATTTTTACTCTGATTTCAGATTTCATCAAAGTTGAAAGGGATGACCCTGTCAGCTCAAAATGCAAAGGTGGTGACCCCAACAAGTGAGACATTTTTTCTCTTATGGTTACTTCAGAATATCTCAAACAGGGCTTCCCAGCGTGATATTTTCTGTCTGCTTTTTAACAGGTATTCCATCACCCAAGCACATGATATTTCTAACCCCAATTACATGGGCGTGACCTTCAAAAGTGGGAATGTAATAGATAAAGGCTGGAGTTACAGCATGCCACCAAAACATCTTGCCACTGCCATGCAAGGGAGTAAAGACTCCAAGAAGGGTGGTTTTGATGTGAGCACACGCAGTCCCACAGGAAAACCTTGTCCCATGTAAGTGCCTGTTTCCGGTGCAATTTGACTTCAGTTGCAGTTTCACTGAGACTCTCAGTGCTCAGGAAAACACCTCTCTAAAGAGAACATAAACCAGTGGCTGACATGATTCAGTAGAAAGTGAAACTGGATCTCTACTAACATGATCCTTTGTCTTGTAGGGGTGAGGATGAAAAGATATCAGAGATGTTTGACAACCCTCTTTATGGTTCAATGGGAAAATCCCATGGTTGGGGCAAGGAACAAGACCTCCAGCAAAAAGACCACTTCATCCCCCTAGACCCATTGTTTGCACCCTCTAAACCAGCAGATGGAGACTCTGACCGCCCCCCGGTGCCCACCCCGCGCAACCGCTCCTTCACCTGCTCTGAGACCAAACCACAACCTCCAACCCCCAGCACTTCCCATCCCTCAGCTAACAAGAAACCAGTGGTGCCCTCACGCTCGGAAGGTGGGATGGCACACAACAGGCCTCCTGTACCAGCTAAGTCCCGACCAGGCGTGCCAGAGCCCCAGACCCCTAAACCCAGAGACTACAGAGACAGCTCCGAACTCCCCAACAAACTCAGAGCACCGGCAAGACCGGGCCAATCACAGCCTCACAAAGACAGTAAGGAAAACTCTTTGTCTTAAATTTCCTGACAAATGTACTGCAAATGATGATGCAAAATCTTTGTCTTTCTTTAGTACATCCTGATGTTCACAAGACGGGCCGTTCTGTGAAGTGAGATCAGGCTACAGCGCTGGTCCTTATGTCTGTGCAGCTTCCTGCCCTGCATTTTTGGAAACATCAAATTCACAAAGCAAAGTCTTGAGCCGGTCACTCCCCTTGCTGTGTGTGTCACTGATGACTGGCTATTCATCTGTCGACACTTTGGTTAATAAATCTATTTTCTTTCTTGCTGAGAGCTAGACAAGAAGATTGGTTCCGGTCTCATCTCTGTCCTTTCAATATGTAGCTACAGCCAGTGGTCAGTTAGCCTAGCTTAGCATAAAGGCTGGCTCTGCCCAGAGTTGTTTGTATAGAGCCAGGCTAGCTGTTTCCCCCTGTTTCCAGTCTTTATGCTAAGCTAAGATAACCGGCTGGTGGCTGTAGCTCCATATTTAACAGAAAGAGACTGTATGTTGTTCAATGTTCACATCTAAACCTTAGCAAGATGGCAAATAAGCATACTTCCCAAAGTGTGGAGCTCTTCCTTTAAAGTAATGTAAACATTAGATACCCATTTTCAGACTTCATTTCTGCTGAGCTCACATGAATTTAAATTGAACTCTCCTACTTAATAATTTTGTAACATTTCACGTAGTTTTACACTATCAGTAGCTAACAAATGTTTACCCACAGTATTATCTTGCACAGACATTGACATGTTTGCCTTGAAGATGTATAATAAATACTTCAATAAATATAAATGATAAAGCTTAACTAGACTTTCTTAGTTTTTTTTTCACAGTCTTATGTCAGAATCATTGCTTGTAGGACTGTATTTAGATGCTTATGAGGTAGAGGCGAGTCTGGAGTATTGCTATCATTTGCTCCCATCTGCTGTTGCCTGAAAGAACTGCATGCAGAGTACAAATATCATCTGTTATCCATTGTTGTAAAAATATTTAAATCATTAAAGATATTTTACTCGATCCTATTGAAAAAATAGTCATCGATCCCTGATACTTCTTACATTATTTTTTCCAGCCGCACTTTTCTTTCATATATTAAAGAATGGTTTCTGAAGTACAATGTCCAGAAGACTTTCAAAATGGAATTTTCCACACACTCTTACATGAAGAACTGAGGAAATCACGCTGAGTAAATGTAAAACAATTCTCTTTCCAGAAAGAACTGTTTCACAATCTGGAAACCAGGGTACCTCAGGGTTTTGCCAGAACAAGCTGAGAGGTCATGAGACGGAACAAAATACTCTCCATATAATTTAGTGCTGTTTTTTTCAGATATCCCTGTAAGCTTTTTCTCTTTGTCGTGTGAATTACTGTATAATTTAACCTCTTCAGACCTATAAAAATAACGCAATTACTTTTCAGCTAACTTGGTCCTAAACTATACACATAATGTAACCACTGACAAGTGGAAATTGCTTTATTTTCAAGGGGTTCAGAGGCCAAAAAGGTTGGAAACTGCCTGTCTAGTAAATCCTAAATCTTCTCTAGTTTTTGATCGTGCGCCACAGGACCTGGTGACCTGCCATTTTTTAATACACCAGTGTGCCATTCAAGAAAGTTGCTGACAAACCCAGCAGGTCTCTATCAGCAGAAATGCTTCAGAATAAGGGATATCACACAAGACCAACAAATAAAGAGAGCTAGAAAGCTATTCCACGCATTCTGAGACTCTGTGTTACATGTTTTACCTCACAGTGATAATACGATGCTCTGTGGTCAGAGCATTCCCTCGACAACAAAACCTTTCTCGGCTGCTAGAGTTCGATGTGATGTTGTTGAACGCGCGTCTGGCTCCCTCGTGTGGAGCTGGTGAGTAACCGCACCCTGGTCCGTCGCAGAAACATCGCGCAGTGTGGTGCATCATCAACACCAGACGCACAACCACAAGATCACCAACAGCAATAATGGTGAGAGATCAGTTTGTACACATGAATTTGTCTTTTAGTCCACATTGAATGTCTCAGCTCAACGCTCGGTGAGGCGTTCAAACACCCACAGCTCACTGTATCGGTTTCCCGTACTTTGGTTTGCTAGCTATCAGCAGCCTGTATCGTGCTCGACATTTAGCCCGCTGCTAACATTAACGTTAGCATGTCGCTCTGTTTTTCAGCTTTTCTACTCGTTTTTCAAGTCTTTGGTGGGGAAGGACGTGGTGGTGGAGCTCAAGAATGACCTGAGGTTAGTTGTTTTTTTTTCGAATTAGGCTTGTAACCTACTGGTATTAATTGCTGTAGCCTCCATTATCTAGTTCCAACAATTGTACTAACGTTAGCTGTTTGGGGCAGTGGAGGGGGGATGTGAACGATGGTAACTAGTGAGGCTCAAAAGTGCCTGCTCCAGCTTTAGCTTTGAATTAACGTTGTATGAGGCAAATAAATGCAACATAACACAGGCTCAACATTATCACAGATATGTATGACCTTGTCACTGAACATAACAGGCATCACAAAGCCCGTATTTGTTGCTGTGGCGGTGTTTTGGATTGTAGTTTATTGCAAGGTATTCTTGTTATTTTGTCCACCTGTTGTTTGTCCACATCAGTGATTCGCCTACCTTCGTTTTGGTCTTCAATGCTTTTGATGTAAGGATGGGATGTCTATTAATGCCTGTAATCATTTTTATCATAACATCTCTTTTTTAGCATCTGTGGAACGCTTCATTCTGTTGACCAGGTTGGAAATAATGATTTATTTTCCTTATTTTGAAACAAAGCTAATCAGCTTTTACATTTTCTATGTGACTGCCCAGTTATGGCTTCTAATCTTCTGATGTCTCTATTCTCCGCTTGTGTGTTTCAGTACCTGAACATTAAGCTCACAGACATCAGTGTCACAGATCCAGAGAAATATCCACACATGGTGGGTTTAGCTCATTCACTGTCTTCACATGTTTCAGCTCTTACGACATCTATCTGAACCCTATTGTTCTCTTTGGGGTCCTGGACATCCTGGGTCCTCTCAAAAAACATGTTTGCATTGTTTTATCACCATGATGCTTCGTGATGTTTACTAATTTTAGGAGAATTGCTTAGTCCGCTACAGAAAATAATGCATTACTTCTGTTACGGGCATCGGCAGTAAAACGTGTTTAGCCCTCCCGTTGTCCTCATATTCTGTACACACACCGCATCCTCCTGTTGAAACTGTGCCGCCTTCACTAAAGTCCCGATTACCACATGTAGGGCAGTAAGCAAGTGTACAGCCTTTGCAGATATATTTCTTACACCTGCAGCACATGCTTCCCTGCTTTGGGTGGGACGTCGGGGAGACTTGTGTCGCGGGTAACAATGACCCGAGGACAGCGGGAGGGTTAAAAAATAGTTAAAGCTTCCCAAATCGTAAATGAGTGTACACGCACACATACACACAAAACACACACGCACCTAAACACGTATTCGTGTTGCGATTCCCCACACGGGTGCATGTGAGGATCCACTGGAAACTTACAGACTATCAGATACAGACTCAGAGCTCTGTGTCTGCCCATGCTTTTCGTTTGGAATACATAATCCATCCAAAAGGAATGTATATATTTTCTATGCTCAGCAACAAGTATAACACATAAAACCAGAAATAGTTCCTTTTTTGGTGTAATGCCAATGCTTTATAGTCATTTCCATATTTTGTATGTGCAAGCCAAATTTGTGTCAAAGAAAAGGTTACCACTTCAATACTTTTGTACATTTTGGGTTTTAATGAGGTCAGAAGAAACAAAAAAGGTTGAATTTCCTATTATTATTATTATTATTATTATTATTATTATTATTATAATTCACCAAAAAATTAGAAAGTAAAGCCAATTTCAGCCATGAAACTTGTATTTTGTTAATAATTTTAGAGTAGCACGAAATGAGACAATTTGAAAATAGATCACAAAAAAATACCGATTCCTTCATCAGCTATCTGTTAAAATAATATTGTACAGATTTTGTTTTGTATTAGTGAGAGCTGATACTCGGCATCTCCGACGCTTTGAATTGTGCTCGTCTTCAAACTCCATTTTGTCTTGTTTCAATTTGCTCCAGCTGTCTGTGAAAAACTGTTTCATCCGTGGATCTGTGGTCCGATACGTTCAGCTACCTGCAGATGAAGTGGACACTCAGCTACTGCAAGACGCTGCACGAAAAGAAGCAATGCAGCAGAAACAGTGATTTAGCTGCAGGATGGGGTTTGGTTCCGGGTGGGTGGTGGCGTGGAAATTTTGTGACAGTTAATAATGAGTAGTTTAAGTTTTGAGTTGATTTCATTTAAAGGTAATAAGTACAATTTGTGCAGCTCTTGTATGTAAGGAGTATTGGTCATTAGCCTCTGCCATTTCTCAAGAATTTAATTGCATTCCTGACATTAGTGATCAATATTTTACAGAACTGTAATTATTATAAATGTTCTTTACCTCACAGGCCCTATAGGAGGCTTCATTTGATAATGTCTTTTGTTTAGTTTGAAAGAAATAGAACTAAATGCAATGTTGAGCCCAGCAGAGGTAAAAATCTGTTGTAATGTTTCTGTTGCATAATACGAGCTCTGTTGCTTATCTTTACAAAATTATGACTTCAGGATTTTTTTATGCCACTTCAAAAATAAAAAGCTATTTTATTTACATTTTGACCAAGTCATTGTCATTGGTAGTTTTTTGTAGTTTTTCTATTAAAGGTGTTTAAGGATTTTAGTTTTGTTTAGTTAAAACTGGAGGAACTGAATATCCTTTGTTGCCATGAGCTGTGATCATGGAAAAAAGTTATTTTGCAAATGACTGCTTTAATAAGAAATAAAGATTAAAACCCCATGGCCTTATCGTGCTAGTCATCCAAATCCGAACACTGAGTTGACGGAAAACATGTGAGACTTGTGAAGACAGGACAGCATGGTGAAAGAGACGTGCTGTAAAGTGTTTGTCTTTTGGATTTGCGATACATATTTTCGTGATAGATTTTAATACACGAGTGATGGAACCACTGGGTGATCAGTATACATGTGCTTTTAATTCTCCGAATCTTAACAACCATTGCGCTTCATCTTACTTTTCTGCTCTATCCCCTTGGTTCCCTATAGGATCATTTAAAGCTAGACTGCTGTTGAAAGACGGAATGACATTCTACCGCTTACAAATGAAAAGTTGAATTTATTAGCAATAAAACGCACACTTACTCAGTTGCGTACACTCAGGTGTTAAGATGCTACAGCCGTACTTGGTGTTGCTTATCGGGACTAACTTACCTCATGTTAGAAAACGGTAGTGCTGTGTAACATATTAATCAGTCAGTCAATGTTCTCAACTTGTGCTACTGTGAAACTTACCATTATCCAATTATTGTCACTTGTGGCCACCACAAGTTACATAGGCGTGCTTTCATTTTTATCTTCCAAAGAACTGAAGGTGTGGTGGATGGCTTGTTAGGGCCTTTAGTAGCCCTTAGAGGCACTTGTGTGGTATAAGAGTACAAACAGAAAGTGCAGAATGCCGTATTTTCCTACGGTGTAAGCTGTAAAGTTAGGAAGTATCTGGGCAGTTTTTTCTTCCTGCCACTGCAGTATTTACTGCACTTTTTATGAAAAGGAGAGGAGCATGTGACAGGTTTCCCCGGGTGTCGGGTTCGGTCAACATAAAGGGAAATCAAGCTATATAGGTGCTTTGTTTCGCAGTGCATCTTTTTAGTTGCTATTTCCGATTAAAAAATACAGTAAACTGTATTTTGTGGATAATTTCATGTCAAAATTATGGTCCTCCATTCTGCAAAGGTCGGAGGTTTTCTTTGTCTTTTTTTCTTTACACCTATACTGTAAGTTGTTATTCAGTATATACCATATTTGATCTGTAAGTCATGTCCTCTAGTTTCTTTTGCAGCCATTTAGTCTGGTGAAAATGGTGAAACCGTGTCCCTGTATATTCAGCGCGTCTTCTCACTTACATATGACAAACTCATAGAAAATTAAAAGGGGTCACCCTGGTGTTGATACATAGAAATCCAATACCTTTATTTTACATTCATACATCAATAACATTGTACAATAATTTTAATGCAGTTTAAAAAAGCCCAATCCAAAAACAAGTCCTGAAGATTTACAATGATGAATTTGCATGTTTTTAGGTTGGTGACAAGCATTTAAAAATATATACACTCACATTCACACACACCCACACAGGGAATTAGGACAGGTTGTGTCCTTGAGTTGTACCTTAATAGAGCTGGGCTGAATGGAGAGGAATTCAGTCACCATAGAGAAAGGCACATTGAATACACAGTGTATGTACAAACAAAAACCTGACACGTACACAACTTTACTGTAGGATCTAGAACAATGACCAAAACTGTAAACCTTCACTTATTAAAAACAATTTAACAAAAACAAAAGTCAGTCACATCTATACAAATACATTTGAAGCAAAATATTTTCTTGGTCATAACAAAGCAATACCTTGAAATGCATTTCAACACTTAGATTGGCTCTGCCAGCAGAGAGCAATCCCACAGATATAATTACACAATATGTCACAATATTTATGCAGTTGCCCACTTCATGTATGCTGACAACTGGCAACGGTAAGAGAGTACCTCATGCATATCCTCTTCAGACAGCAGCAGTCTTCTGATATGTTTTCGACTAAACCCAATTACAATGTCATGTTGACTTTTTTCCCCCGTTCGCACTAATATGGCAACTTGACATGGTGCAACATGTACTTACATCTACATAAAAATGTATAGACAACTCTATACAGCCGCAAATCCCATTATCTTAAAATATATGTACCACCCGTCAATCAAAATTTTCAATACTTCCAGAAAAGTAAGTTCTCTGATATAAAATACTGTATTTTCAAAAAACGGACTGTTTACATTCCTTCCTTCTCAACAAAATAAAGCTTTATATACGTACCTTCAAAGCTTAGAAACACTCCCAGCATACATACATTTATATATATTTATATCTATATAGAAACAATAAAGTGACTAAGATGCCATATGTGGCTCTACGTTCACATGTAGTGGAAACCCGTTTAGAATGGCATACACAGCCAATTTATTTGTCTAATGAACACAGTGTGGCACTACAATTTTGGATGATTGTACAAGTTGGGGTCTTTTAAATGCCAGGGTCAAGATTGCCTCCATTAAAACTGTTCCCTTCTTTCAGCTCAGCATGCCTTCGTCAAGTCGGTAGGCATGTCAGCCGTGGACATACGGTATTGGATCTTTGTGTTAGTGATGGCGCCGTGCTTCTGTCGAAGATGCAGCCGTAGCTGACTCTTGTGGCGGAAGTGCAAGTTGCATTTCTCACACTGAAAAGGAAAGCGGAGCAACATTAAGTAGAAATTCCATTATTTCATTACCTTTTTAATATCTTCGATTTTATTCCAAAGGAGGTTATGCTATAGAATGATTTTATAACTTTTTAAGAAGGGGACTAGAGTATGTCAACCTACATGGTAGGGCTTTTCTCCTGTGTGTATACGTAGGTGGCTCTTCAACGTCTGCAGGTGACGGAAGCGTGTTCCACAGATCTCACACGGATATGGCTTCTCGCCCGTGTGGATCAGCACATGGGCACGGAGATGAGCGACCTGAAACGTGAACAAAAAAAAACAAAACAAAAAAACAACTTTAAACACTGACACGCTTTGATGAACCTTTTCAGACAGCAGACGTATTGGTATCCATCGTATAAAAACCAAGCACCCTGTAATTCTGGACACTTCTGTAAAGCTGAAAATAACTCTACCCACCCATAATTACAGTTCAGAGTTACATATTAGTGCTATTAGCCCATATGGAATAGAGAGGGAAACTGTTTTATATAAGGGGTGATATTACCTGTACAAAACGAGCTCCACACGTCTCACATTTGTATGGCTTCTCTCCTGAGTGGATGCGAGTGTGAGTCTTGAGGTTAGCTGGTCTGTTAAACTGAGCACCACAGATATTACAGCGATACGGCTTCTCTCCTGAAAATAAGAGATCAAACAAGAACCATTTAGAATCAGCAGCAATAACAACTCGAAAGTCATAAAAATTAATCTCCTAGATCAAAGCAATCTATTTGAATGTAGCTTGTTTTTTTACCTGTGTGGACAGTCTTGTGGCTGGCAAGGTTGCCCTTGTAGCGGAAAGCAGCCTGGCAGCGGTCACACTTGTATGGCTTGTCGCTGTGCACTTGAAGCATATGTCGTTTCAGCGCTTCGTCTTCAGCAAACTTGGAGTCACATTCGTTACAGAAGAATGTACCGTTTTCTGTTCAGGAGAAAACACAGAAGTTATACTCTAGTTCTAAATAATACATGATCATTTTTGATTTGCATTTGTCACTGACATTTAATATCGGTCATAAACTCACCACAACTGGAGTCGGAGTACTCTGAGTGTAGCTCTGCCATGTCTTCTGCAAGACGGGACCTGGAGGTGTTGGGACAGACCTCTGAGTGCTGTGGGGACTGGGAGCCACAGGATGAGCAGTTGAGGCGGCTCAGGTAATGTGGAGGGTGGCTGTCACCGTTCCTCAGTGACCCCTCAAGTGCACTACAGGCAAGAAAAACAAATACTTCAAGTCAGACGTAAACCAATCTTTAAAAATCAGATGTAACAAATACCTTAAGTCAGAAGTAATTCCAAAATAAAGTTCCTAAATTCATCCAGATGGGAGCCCAAAATCCAGAACAGCGAATTTCAAAGCAGCGCTGATTCGTTTCAAGGAATAAGACATGAGGTCAGCTTCCCGAGGCACAAAGGATTACTGGATTATAGAAAACAAAACTATAAAAAGGCCTAACAAACGTGGGCCGTAAAATCCTCGGCTCATATGATATCTTCCTACTAAACTCAAAATCCTCCCAGCAAGTCATTCAAATTTTCTCATTTTCTTGTTGTACTTAAGCAAAATATGAAGCTGTGTATTTGAAAAAAAAAAAGAAAAAGCACTCACCTGTTAATGATATTGTTGAGACGACTAGCCTGGGGCACAGGTAGATCCTCACTGTGATCGTTGCTCTTGCTTGTGGTTTGTGGGTCAAGGTTCTCCGAGTCGCTGGGGTGGAGGTAGGGCTGCAGGCCATGGCGCTGAGGTGAACGAAGCCCGGGATTCCGAAGCCCGGGATCCTGCAGCCCCACCTCGTCTTCCTTAGCGCTCTGATTCAGCACAATGAACTTGTACTTCTTCCAGTTGCGAGCTTTGGGGTCCTGCGTACCCTGCGGGGCTTGCACCCCGGCGGCCTGGGAGAGGCCGGCGTTCTTGCTACTGCTGGACTCTGTTGGGGAGTTGGGCTGGCAGTCTGACTTGAGGGGGCTCTGGGGGCTGCTCATGAGGCTCTTGCGTCCAGCGGAGGAGATTCCCAGTGGGTAGTGCTGATGGATCAGGTCTTCCTCTGCCTGAGGAGCGTGCTCTTTGACAGAGTCTTTCTGGTGCTCGAGGCTTAACACAGGAAACGTACGCTTCCTTGTGCCGAGACCGATTGACTGGTTGACCCCCTCGTGGCTTTCCTTCCTTATCTCATCGTCTCTCCCTACCTCCCTGGATGTGTAGGTGGTGGAGTGAATAATGCTGGAGGAGCTGGAGCCGACAGCCCTGGTGTATTCCGCCCTGATGTTGCTGGCGCTGTCATGCGGAGAACAGTGCTTGTGGTGGATACCACTCTTTGAGAGGTCAGCAAAAGCGTTTTTGGCATCAGTCAGCTTGCAGAGAGGGAAAGGGAATCCTGGCATGGGAAACTGCCCGTAGAGATGGTAGTTGCTGGGTGTGCTGACCCCGTTGAACATGTTGGAGCCATAGGGCCTGCCATCCCTAAATGGAGCTACGCGGCTGTGCAAATTGTCAACAACGTCATGGGGCCGGTACGCGTGGACATCCTGAGGTAAAACCAAGGGACTGACCAAAAACTCATCTCTGGGCAGCTTGGCAGATGGATCGCTGCGGAGACAATGAAAAGGTCAAAATATGCAGGCGCTCAAGACGGGTTTACGCTGATGTGCGGCGGAATTTTTCTACCAACCTGGATTTGATGAATCTGTGGCAGGTGTCCACAACATGGTCCATCTGCAAGTAGATGGCTGTGTTCATGATAGCCATGATCAGGCTTTCCTTTAGTGTGAGACGGGAGGTGTACATAAACTCCAGCAGGATGGCAAAGCCCTCTGGGTCCACCTTTGGGTCCAGACTGATAGCATTAAGGTTGCACTTGTGGGAGTCAGTAAAGATGGTGTAAAACAGCCCACTGCGATCGCGAAGGAGAAAGACAGACAGAACATACAAAGATCAGCCACTTCTTCGAGCAGTGGCAGAAAACTTGACTCACACAACTTAGCTTAAATAACACACGCACCTGCAAGCCATGAGAACAGTCTTGTGTGCACGAAACTGCTGTCTGTTCACCAAAATGGTGACATCTGTGAGGATATCTCTGTTACGCAGCCGGTTCAGGTTGAGCAGAACATCACTTGCATGGCGTGTGAATTGTATGCAGCTGTCTGCTGCGCAAGCCATTTTGTCAAGTTCTGCAAACAGGAGGGAAAAAAAACAAAAAAGAAACATGAAGATTATTTCACCCCAAAAAGTGCCTCGGTGGGTTTATTTCACTGCTATGCTACAAATCACCCCCTCTATTCTAGGGCTGACGCACAGGTAATCTTTAAGTGGATTAACTGGGCTGAAATTATTTATGATCCACAAAAGGTCTTTATCAATGTGGCAGACAGATGCACCCTTTTCACCAGAAGGCGGCGCCATCTGTTAAATAAACACTGTCTAGACACCTACATTTCTACCTTGGAAATGAATGTCTTTGCCCCCTCGCTTTCTCTCTCGACCACTGGCTGACGGGTTAATACGAGAACGTAGCGAATCTCGTTCAAGTATTTAGTTGGCGGCTTTGTAACTGAGAAGTGGAGAAAAAGTTGAGCCTCAGCGGGGAGTTTCAGTTCAGTGCGAGCCGGCCGACAAAAAAAAAAAATAAGGAATCACAATTCGGCGAAGGGCTCGCTGAACCGAGAACGTTTTGTCATACGATTAACATCCAAACTATGAATTTCAACATCAAGCGCAAGATGACTAAATCTTTCTAAATGACCCAGCGCAGCTGTCAATGTTATACAACTAGCAGTTTCCCCAGTTGGCTATAATAAAGCCAGTGACGGCGTGTTGTTGTGAAGCCCAGTGTTGCTCTGGGTTCGCTTTCCTTTTCGCCCATATGTTGCGGGGCATTTCTAAGTCAATGACATTACGGGCGTGAAAACTAATATTTAAGTGACTCAAGGGGGAGACAGGATCTTTAACCCCCTGTCAAGACGTAGGTCTGTAACTGGACCCGTCCGAAAATAGAGCCGAATGGACAGGACGCAGCCTGGACACCCTCTGATCGAACGGCGGCAAATAAGGACCTCTCCCGCTGGTGACGAACAACCGGCGATGTAAACATTTTCAGCAAAATCTCTCGTGAGGGCTGCGAGCACAGAACTTAAGTCGACCCGCTCTATTATAATGTGGGCCCTAGATAAGACCGGGGGAGAGACCTTCTCTCGGCCTCAAAATAACTGATGCTGCTTCCATTTCATTCTGTGGGCTTGGAACATGGTCTGATTGTTAACAGTTCCCGAGCACGAGAGCGCTGTCTACCTGACGCCCTCCGCCCGTGAGAGAAACGAGGCAACACCGCGCAGGGGGGGCTGGAGCCGACTCCGCGCGCAACTCGGCAGAGCCGTCCAACTCGGCGTAGCTGGGCAGGCTAGCTTATCGCGCGGCACACTGTCACAGTGGAAACACGAGAGACAACTTAGTGCGACGACGTGTCCTGTAGCCCTTACCGCGGAAAAAACAAGCAAGCAAGCAAGCAAGCAAGCGCGCGCGCACACACACACACACACACACACACACACACACACACGCACGCACGCCAACACCAACATTTCCGCTACAAAGCTAAGGTATCTATGAAGAACCGAAAGACTTGTTCGGCTCCACCAGCGCAAGTTGCCGTCGCAGCGACCGCGAAGCCGAAGCGTCCCGAACCCCGAGGCTGCCATGCTGCCTACAAACTTAGTCTGACAGCGCGCGCGAGCCGCCGCCGCGCGCTGACACTTGAACGTTCAAAGCAGCGTTAAATCAGAGTGCACGTTAAACCGGGGGCTGCGCTGACGCCGCTCGCTCGGCCAAAAACACACATCCTCCCGGGCGCCATGCACTAGAAGCCGGGCTCCGGGATCCTCATTCTCTCCGGTGTGGGTGTCTTAAGCCCGAGCGCTGCTACCGCTCCACGCCACGACCCGCAGTCAGCGCGCTGCGGGGAGCTACAGCGGCGGGAGGCTGCTGGCGCCCGTCGCCGCTGCTTCCAGGCGACCGGCTCTAACAGCGCAGCGCCGAGGCGGATGATCTGTCAAGAGAGCCGCGCAGCGCCTGTCACTACGCAGGGGCCGCTCCAGAGTTTGGACTCCACACTGTTCAAACTGCCGGCGGACTCAGTCCCACCACAGCCCCGGCGTCACAAACACATCAACACAACAAACGGACAAATAGCTATGTCTAAAACATCAGCAATACATAGTAGATAACAACTTCGCGCCAAATTAGAGGAAAAAAGGAATTTAAAAAATCACCTGGTAGCGCTTTCCTAGAAACTTCTTGCATCACCACTTCTAAGAACCCCAGTTCTAAGAATCAGAAGAGCTCAATTCTCGGAATTTGAGCCCGAGACCGTACCACTTTCCCGGGGCAGGGGAGAGACGTTTTTTTCCCCTGTGGTGAAAACAACTTGTTTCCAAAGCAGTTATTTTCGCGCGAACTGGTCGCGGCGATTTTCACGGCAAGCACGGCGCAAATCCAACGCGCGAATGAGCACAAGAAGGTGTCTAATTTCACAAAACAATGCGGGAAAGTGTTTCACCGTGATCCCAACCACCCTGCTTTTGGTTGAATCCACAGTCACAGGACGTCCAGCCGGCGACGTCACCAGTTCCTTAAACCCAGCCCCCGAGATTCTCAGAACTAATTTATATTCCGTGACTGAAGCAATGTATCGTTCCGCTGCCTTCCGTCGCATTTAACACACAGACCCAACATGTACAGCACACAGACCGACGTCCTAATTAGGCCCATGCGGACAGGTTGACGTGACAGACTTGCTTTTCTCTTTATCCAGAGTTCCTTTTCTCTCCCCCCCCACCCCATCTCCCTCTCTCTTTTCTCTTTTAGCCAGATTTCCCGCAGGTATGCTGACTTCATAGATGGGGAGCGCTGCGAATCACCATCGGGGTTTTGTCGATAAAGGAAAGCTTTAATAGATGTAGCATTCGCAAGTCCACGGGCAGTCGGCTGAGCGCCTTCCATGCGGCTGCGGCTGTCAAGCGGTCGGGTTTTTTTTTTGTTATTTTGGTTTTGTTTTTAAAGTTAATCTCGCCGCGCGGCAGAATGGCCACTTATCGGGTTGGGAGTGTGAGTTTCCCCCCCCCCCTCCGTAACGGTTCGTGCACTCGCCCGGCAGCCGTCGACGTGTTCAAGCGGGATGCTTTGGGCCGGACGGCGAACGAGCCAGGGGTCCGGGCTACCTGTCGCTCGCGAGCCAACGCCGCGTTGACTCCACGACCGCGCAGGGAAACCTGTTGCACGAACGCCAGGCATCGGCATCGGTCTGAAAGCACGACACGGGCCGAGGACGTAAAAGTTCTGGGAAGGCAGTGTGTGTTTTAATTCGCAGCCAGGGGATGCGCGTTGGTTGCTTAGAGCGCCGACGCTTAAAACGCCACGAGACCTTCTAGCGCACGCCGTGAAAACCCTGATGTCAAGGTCAGGTTTCGGTGTTTCTGGCGCTTTGTTATTGCTTTAATATGCCTCCGTAACTCAATTGGACTCCTCCGCAGGCTATAAAACAGAGTTTAGTCTGACTTAAGCCCGCTGTTATGTGGAGGGCTGTCTTTCCTCACAAAATGTTTCCTCCTTCCAGAAATGATTTTTTTTTTTTTTGATTGGATAATTGCGATTGTTTGACAGGGGAGGATGCCTGTGAAACTGACCATATCAGGCGATGAGCACACAATACTCATTGTAGAGAAAAATGAACGATTCCTGGAAAATTAACTGAATGCATTGCTGTGATCCCCCCCCCTCCCATTTAATTTAAGGCATGTGTAGTCCCTGTTGCATAATTTCTCAGAGCTGGGCGAGAATAAACTTCCCAGCCTGCCAGTATTGTGTGTTTTTCACTTCAAGCCCCTTTACTGCGAAACTTCTCTGCAGCCAGGCTTTTGCATGAAATTATGGCATCAAAGGGAGGTCGAACTGTGTAGTTTGTCTCATCTGAGACCTGGTCCGAATTTACATATCCTTTACCAGTTAATATTGGGCTCGGATAGGGGGTGCGTATGACTGCGTCTGAAAGTTGTTATAATTTCAGGAGTTGTGGGCATGCTTTTAATGTCAGTGACTCACCTTGGAAACTTTGTTTGTGGTGACTCCAAACTGCGGACTCCCCATCTTTTCTCATCCCGTTCGCTCCTTGGCACAGGAGGAGCATTTGCTGTGCTGAGAATGACAAATAAAAATAATTCTAAGATTCTGTATGTTAGGCTACATTAAATGGTCAAAAGTGTCAATTTAGTGAAGCTCTCTCTTCAAAATATATCCTTTATCTTCAGTAGCTTTAATATTACAAAATAACACACATAATCCCTGACTCTCAAAAATATTTGTGGAATTTCTTGTCTTTTCTGGTAATGTGGTGGCCCAATATCAATTAAATATTTGAATAACGAAGTTGATATTCATATCATTATTAAGATCAGTGGGCAAAAACCAAGGCTGAAGCACGAGCTCCGTTCCAGTCAATGTTATTAATGTTTATAACTAATGAACAGCAAACACCATGCCTCGCCTTGTGGATTTGTATTTTATTTTGTTAAGCTATCCTCATTGGGACTTTAAATACCTTGCTCCATCTCTACAACTACGGATCCTTATGTATTTTATAATTTCTAAAATATCTTGTAAATGTCTTGTGATCTAATACGTTTGTTTTGATAATGGTGAAGATGGAGAGAAAATGTGTAAAACACATTTAAGCTTTTGATTGTCAAAATTAGTTTCTCTCTTGAGTAACATGAACACATTTCTCCAATTTTCCACAAGATACATTTTTTATTTACATCTATATACATATGTTGAAAAAAAATATAATTTTTTAACATATATATGTTTGATACTACTGTCATTTCACACTAATGATTGAATGTCTTTTAACTGAGAGCAGGGACATCAAAGCAGCCAGTTACCTTTGTCACTCGCTGAACAACAGACTGTGAATTCACATCCAAATTAATCAGTTGCAGCTCTTTTCTATTCTGTTCTTGTCTTTTCTTTTTTAACCCTTCGTGTGACAAAAACGCCACTGTAATGTTACCGACATTTCCCTGTGGATTGCCCGAGCATCCGCCCATCTGGATCCGGCATCCCACTAAAAACACTCCAGGTGTTCACAAACCATTGGGGGGGAAAAGTCTCCAAAATAATTAAGACGCACGCTTTTACAGCAATCTCCGATTCAGCACTGCCAAATAAAGTCTATCTTGAGTTCCAAACAAAGAGCAGCGTCAACTTTATTTCAATACACTTGGGGGATGTTTAAGGCACTCCAGCACAGTTATGCATAATGCACGGCCATAAACCATCCAGGAGTTAGGGGAAAGATATGTAATTTACCAAGGCCCCACGCTGTGCCCAGCTATAGAAGGATGAGATAATTACTGCAAATCCTTGGCAAACTTTTACTCAACCAATTCCTAGCAAAAATAAATGACCCACTTACAGAGGACAGAGAAAGAATGCAGGGTAGCTGATCAATATGCCCCTATCTAAACTGACAGCGGGAACACTGTCACCATATGAACAGTGTGTCCGTAAATGCTTGATCTCCATTCATGCTGTATAATTAAACAATGGGTCATGATGTTAAGGTCTTGGTCCCTTTGTCTGAGCGTCAAGCTGTTCAGAAACAATCACAGCAAAAGTGGGTTGTGACTGATTCAAGTCTGCCCGGCCAGTAACAGCTGCAAGTTTAAAAAAAAAAAAAAAAAAAAAAATCTTGTAGACTTCTGACACAGTGTGACACATCTCGAAGCCGTATCATTGCCTACACTTGGTGCATGATAGGTCATTGAATAGAAATGCCCACTGACAAAAGCCTGAGGCCCGGAGGTTGCCTCACTTTTTTTTTTTCATAAACTGCACACTTTTGTCTCGTTTCACAGCAAATTTCTGCCAACTTCAGTGTTCATTGTCAGCAAAGATGTGAGTGTGGAGTTTTGTTCTGAGAGGCATGATGCAACCAAGCTGTAACACCAAACAGATAATGCTGTTAGCTACAGAGGTCTTTTTAGTTCCTTTCTTTAACAGAATTTCTTTTTATATTGCTAAGTTTCACTTTTTTAACTCCATGCATCCCAGAAGCAATTTTTTTTTCTGTACTTGTCCACAACAAAGTTGCCTTTTGTCAAACACCATCACAACTGCAGGTCTGAATTGTGGCGCAGCTATAGTGGGTCAATAAAAAAGGAATTGTTCTCTTAGTCTTACTGTATTTTTTTATACATTTTCCTTGATCGTGTGTTTGAAGAGGACATCGAATACATACAGTATGACATGCATAATTTATAATGTCATTTAAAGAACATGATGTGAAATAAATAGATGCAGTGAAAAATTCACTAATGATACTTCAAAAGATTTTCTGTGCAGGTAACGATGATCACACTTTACTTTGAAGCTTTCCACTTGCTTTTTTAATCAACAGACAAACATAGTCTGTTAAGTCATATTCTGACATGAAACCATGAATCAGTGCTGCCTATGTGTCTCTGCACTTACACACTGGGTTAAAGAGTTGGCTTTCATCCCACTTGACAAGGTTAAACACACGTAGGAAGATTACCAACAGTACCAAATAATAGCGATAAGGAGCTTGCGGAGGTTCATGCTTATCTTAAAAGAATCCCATGATTATATATACTGCTGTTAGTATAACTGTGGATATGATCGTTTTTGCAATGCAGTCTATTCATAGAGTTTCAGAGTGTTTTCCTCTTCCCTAATACTGTACTGGTGTATTCAAAAGTTATGCGCCCATTTCTGAGTTGCAACAACCCAACAGGCGTTTCAGCTTTAGCGGTCAATAACAAGACTGTTTTATTCTGATTTATCAGTTATTTGAAAAAAAAAAAAAAAAAACTTTGAAGAAAGTTTCTGCAGTGCACCTGTGTGGATAACCTTGACCTTACCAGCTTGCCTGTGCAAGCGACATGCTAAGGTGGACAGTCTGAGCAAAGACATGTTAGTGGACTAGAATTCCAATTTCGTCAAATCAAAGCATGTAGATTCAGAACTTTCAATGCAGCCTGCAGAGTCCAACTTTTCCAGGCATACCAGAAGCACTCCCTTGCCAGACTGCCATCTGCTGGATGATGGGTCAGTTACTTCCACAAAACACAAGGATACACATTAGATTACAAGTGCGCAGTAAAAGCTACCATCCTCACAAATCTTTCCAATCTGAGTGTTTACTCTGTCTTCCCCGTTTTCTCTCACATGTCCAGAGACGCAGGAGTTCCAAGAGCCCATGAGGAGGAGTTGTTCAATTTGGGACAACCTCTGCACGGATTACTTTTAAAGCCTCGTTATGTGTCACTACATAGATTCAGTTTTGTATTTGAACAGTGGTATCACAGTCTTGCCAGGGAGCTTTACTGCAGGGATTCAAATCGTAAATTGAGTCTGCTTTCTTTGCACCACCCTCAATAATTATCCAGTAAGGATCATCTGTCTGCATTTCCTCCACTGCTGTCACAACATCCAGTTAGAGCTGGAGATCTTGATATGCTGGGTGTGTGTTGGAAACGTTGTGAGGCTCCTTCCTCATATCCCTGCATTTGTTGTTTAGTCTTCAACTTTAGGGACGTGCATCCTCCTGCCTCCAAATATACCCTTGCTGTTACAGCACTGACTCCCGAACCCGGGTACTTGTACCCCAGGGGGCACTAACAGTAGTTAGCAAGCTAGCAGCAAAGTTGGAAAAGTAAGCTAATAGTATTACTTTACGAATGGCTTAAATAGTTAGCTAAGAGAGGGTAAACATTTGAAATACTTAGCCAGGAGTAATGGATAAACAGGTGAAATAGACAATGTAAGCTTAAAGTACTGAATAATGAGTTGAAATAGCTAAAAGCAATGGATAAACATGAAATAATTAGCTTTAAAGTAAACAAATGAAATAGGTAACTAAAATTAATGAATAGTGGTTGAAAGATCTAGCTTCTGCTGCTATGTGCAGTAGTTCTAGGAATGCAGACTTGAACAAACTGACCCAAACATGGACAGTTCAGTTTGTATTAGCATATGCTATAATGGTTTTACACTTGATTCATGTACACTTTTAAATGAACTGAAATAAAGGACTATATCAGACAAAAAAATGCCTGAGAATCACTGCTGTACAGTACAAGTTGTACCTGCGTACAATGCCTGTTTAGAAGCTAAACGTGTACTCTAGCTCATTCATTTCACAGTGTGACTGGACGTAACCGACACATTGTCCAGCAGCGTTGGTGACAAACAAAGAGAACACAAACACACTTGCAATAGAGATAACATTTCCACTGTATTTCCACTGTACCAGTGGACTCCTCCAGAGTCAGCAAGTTTGTGGTTATGTTAACGATCCATACCCAAACTTGCTAAACCCGTTTGAATTTTTTGTTTTGAAATATGTACTGTACTGATTGGTCACGTTCACTGTGCATTCAATCTGGACTATTTGTCTCGTAGAAGTAAAGCTGAAGAGAAATGCTCAGTGGGAACAGTTCACATTTTCAGAGTTGTTAGAAATTCACCCCGCACAGCCACAGCAGTGTTTTGTTATAGGGGGCTCGGCTCTTGTCATTCCCTCAGTAAACCGCTGCAGCTTGTTCTCCTCGCTGAGTCTCTCACTCTTGCCCCTGCGCTCCATCATGCTGCTGCCCAATTTTGCTTTAAACTATATCAAATTCTCCCATGTTGTATTGCTCCCGCTGCCAGGTCAAAGTACCTGCCTACATCTAATGCCAAATGCTGATACTGGTCTACAGGGTTGGTTGAACAGGAACTACACCCACCTAGCTCCAGGCCACGGTTCAACAAGAACCACGCACAAAGTAGCAACAGTGCACTTAGCACATCCACCACTTCAGCTCTCTGGCTCAATTGCTTCCGTGTTAGAAATATATCCTAAAATATGAATGTAATCCCGGGTAAAGCAATGTTAAATTTCTCATTAAAAGTAAGTAACGTCCTTACATAAACATCTGAGGTAACTGCAGTCACAGTATGAAAGTGTTTTCAAAAATGCTAAAACAGTGGCTCGAGATGAGCTTTCTTAAATGAATTTCATAAGAGAAATCAGGCATGAGCCCTCATATTTCAGTGGAGATTGCATCTGCATAAAACGTTCACATCCTCCATTAGTATATAGGTGTATTTTCATGTCAGCTTTTTTTGGTTTCCTCTAGCCAAAGCAGTAAATGGATTTAAATCCAACATGGAAACATGGGATTGGGGAGGATGAAAGCAATCCTACCAAGCCCCACAAGTCAACTACTTTACCAAAAAAAAAAAAAAAAAAAAAAAAACCTCTGGCCACTGACATAGGTTCAAAAAGAGATCATTCCAGCATATCAAGGAAAATATATACATCATTTTTTAAATGCACATCTAATTTGCAAACATTTTCATTTTTCTCCTTTTCTTATCTAATTTTCAAATAATCTATAATTGTTTTGCTTGATATGTATCTTTTTTTTAAATTGAATATTCATATGAAAATGACTAGTCAGTGCCTACATCCTCATTTCAGTTCATGCATAAAGCCAGACAGATCTTTCGTCTTCAAAATTCTGGAAAACCTCCCACTCTTTATGTTAAAATGCAAGATGCTAGAAACAAATCAACTCACATAACCATCGGGACTCATTAATCTGCATTTATGCGAGTTTGAAATGAAGAAATTAAAATGTTTTTGATTGCAAGTCATTCTTACAAATATCTCATACTCAACAGCTACCGTGCTCCTCCGTGCTTTCATTAAAAGTATCTCTACAACCCAGGAAATGGCAGGTGGAAGTGCTAATGCGAGAGAGTAGAGTGACACCAGATAGCAGTTGTTTGAATTTGCTCAACACATTTAACATGACTGCTATCTGTTCCACATCGCGAACTCGCTCTTGATATCTGCTGCACTTTGAAAAACGGGCTTTGCGCATGTCGCACCACAAGCATTTCTTGATAGTATTACGTGAATTTAAGAGAAAAACAGCCGGCCGAGGTTTAGACTGCATTGTGCATCAGTGATCTGTATCAGAAAGGGTTCGGTGATCTTGGACTGTACGCCGATGCGTAAAACTTTTAAGCATAGGCTCACCTAAACCACTGACCTTTGTTTTCAGTGTCATTCGTGTGTTCTTGAAAGGCAACTTACAAAACTAACTTACATGAAAGTGGAAAGTGCATCAGAAAGGTCTCGCAGGTTGCTCCGATCCTATCTTGCCTCAAATGAAATGTCTGTTTTACATGTTTTTACATACTATAGAAAAACCTATTTATTACATTTGGTACTCCCATTTGCTTATCAGATGTCAGTTGTTCTTATCGCAACCCGTGTCCACTGTATATCCTTTAATGTTACTTTGCATGCTTGTTAATTTTGTGACTCAACAAGTGATTTGGCAGTATACTGATTTGATCTCAGAGATTAGCTAGCCATTGTAAAAAAAAGTATGGAAATATACAGATTTATCATTCATTCCCAGGTATTAGCAAGCTACTGTTTCTGACCTTTGTATGAGTAGGTTTTGTGGAAGACGTGCAGTGCTGATGTTCCCAGTGCTCCTAGTGTTTTTTGTTCGACGATTGTAATAAGAAGGTCATTGATTTATTTAGGCATATTTGTCTCATGTCAGCAGTGGAATTACATGTACATGCACATGGCTCCGTTCACTTTGCACTGCTCTTGGGAAGAATGGGAGAGAAGAGAATGTGAACAACTCCATGACCAATCCCGCTGATATCAACAAAATACAGTATGATGTGGTGTTGGATACGCCTAAACTACAGAAATAATCAAGCTTTATATTTGTGCTCAGTTTTTAATCTGTTTTCTTGATGCACTTTATTACGTGGGCAACGCTTTCTGTCCTTATGCAGTATATTACAGTATATGACAAGCACTGGTAATATAACATTCCAAAGCCATGTGTAATAATATGTCAAGTTTCAGAGACTCTTATTTTCATTTCAACTTTTTAAAGAAAAATCCAAATACAGTTTGCTGAGAATTTATTCTGTTTTCACATTCGTTTCTCTTGCCAGCGTTGCGATATTCTCATTTTACCTTGCAAAGGTGTTCAGAAACAGAAGAAAGAAGACTCACCTTTTTTCTGCTGGAAGGAGTGAGGCATGATGGGATCTGTAGTGGGAATCAGGTGGCAGTGCTGAACCTTGAATTCAAAGCTGTGAGCCCAGGTCTGGAAGTGAAGGGGCCTCTTCTGCAGTTCAAAAAGTCTTTTCAGTGGCGGCAGTCGCTGAGATCAATCAGCTCTTCTACCAGACGACGGTACGATCCGGAGCTCAGCAAAAAAGAGTTGTATTTGTCTGGCAAGTAGCTAGATGATCCGGGATGTAGAGTATGACCGTTGCCCGAGCGTCTCCTTGAGCGGCAGCTAAAGCTTGGAGGGATGAAGCTGTCTCCAGTGCAAAAGGGCACCGAATCTGTGTGGAGGAGCTCCGGTGAAGCCTTATGTCTGTTGTTGTTCAGCAGGATGGGAACGCTTCTGGAAAGGCGGGCACAGCAGCAGGGCTGAAGAGAGTCAAGTCGACTGAGCACGCTTCATGTCAGTGAAACGGTCCACAGGGCATCTCTGGCTCTCTGAGCTGATAGGCCGTCTGCACTCTAGCATTCATTGATTGCAGCACTCAGTCACTCCACTTTTCCATGAATGCTGAAACCGTGAGGCAGGCTGAGTTTTGGGAAAAGAAAAAAAAACAAAAAAAAAAACAACGAGATTAAACAGCCTGTAAAATAATCCCAGTTTTGCTATATATAATTCATTTGAATGAAGAGTATAAAATCCCATTAAGCCACAGGAGCACAAACCATAGACTAGCAGTGCCTTTAACGTGGAGAAACTCTTGGAGCTCAGGCCATCTGCCAGATCAGAGTTTTTCATATACAGCAATGACACATTGTTTTATAAACAGAGCTTTTATACAACAAACATTTCAGTGTCCTAGAGCATTAATCTACCTAAGCTTATCTGAATCCATGGAACTAGATATTGCTCTTTATAACTTGTCTAGTGGAGGGGGTGTTATTACATCACACCAGCTGTCACTTCAACCTGCCACAGCCAATAGGAAGGTCAGTAATGTTGCTGCTGGAGGGAAAATTAGGGAGGAAAATCCTGAAAACTGTAAAGCAATATTTAGGAAAAAAAAAAAAAAAGATGGTAACATCACTTTTAATTTCTTTTTGTGGCAATATCAACTGCTCAGAGTGCAGTCGCATGTCATTAAATGTAGTCATTTAAAATGTTTTGTTTGGAAAAGCAAAACACCTCACCATTGATATAGCACTTTTCATATGAATACACAACGTTAATGTACAAGCAGTTTGCTGCATGCATGCGTATCAGTGTGTTATCATACTTGACACCTGATGTTGAACTCAGATTAAATGAATACACATAAACTCCCCTGGGCGGGTAAGAAGCTCTCACCATTAACAGCGTTGCATGCGGCACATTACTGTGTTAGCATCAGGCACTGTTTTGGGTGTAAGTGCTGTCATCATTACAGAAAAACAGAATATGAAGGCATCCGAATGTGCACTTATACAAGAAGAGCTAAATATCAGAGGAAAATGAGATATATAGGGGCGTTTGACAGATCTGTCCATGTACAGTACGTTCATTGCAGCCACGGGATAATCCATTGGATGAGTGGACTAATATTCAGCCAATCCTGCTAAAGCCAAATTAGTCCAACACATTTCCATCATATTTCAGAATAAAGCAGCCCTAACAATCTGAGCTCTTGGGATACTGACGGCAAATGACCGGTGAGCCCTCAGATCCCTGTGATCCAGGGATAAACTTCTCATGAAGCAGCTTAAATCTCTGAACTGACACACAAATGAAAGCCAACAACAGGTCATTCCGCCTCAGAGGAAAACTTTGATTACTGTATTCTCCCCTTACTGTCACTGGCAGCCACCGTCAGGCGGAGGGAACCTGGACGCTGCTAAGTAGAAATAACAATAGAGACAGCAAGACTGACCGGAGTCCAGGTCCAAGTCGACCCCCCTCTCCTACCCTTGGAGGCTTATAAGAGGATGGCTTCTGTACAGCAGTGTATGAGTGACCTTAATCATCAGAGGGATATTTGGGTTTTATTTGGCAGCGATGAGATGCATGCGGTCATCACTGTGCTCGACTGGCAGGCATAAAAAATGAGATGGGGGCAAGGTCAGTTTGCAAAGTGTAATCCATATCATCCCGTTACAGAGGCTGCGCTGCCGTTAGCCCCAGGCCAAACAGAGTCAAACACATTTTGATGTTGATAATGATGTCGGATTATGCTGTCATCTGATGTAATTTCGGCCTGCATCAAATTAACAAAACAGGGATCAACCAAATTCCTTAAAAGGGACCATTTTTCATCGCAACCTTCTAGAAGCAAACTCTATTTGATTTCATGAAGTGTTTAATTTTTGTTGTTGTTGTTTTTTTTTTTTATATAGTCCAGACAGACTTTATGTTTCTGGCTTGGCCTTTGCTTTGGAAATAAACGATCAATGCTTCTCAGCCTCCTTGCTCTCTACATCATGCCTTGCAGTAATTCATATTAGCAGGTTCTAAAAAATAGTCTGGAAGTTGAAAACTGTGACCCTGCACTGTTTGTGGAGGAATTTAACACCTACTTGCTTTTTCAAAAAAAACATTGAATTCAAATGTAGCTTTTGCGGAGCTTGTGAAGCAGCCAGAATTTCTATATTATAAACGATCAACCTATCACGTTGGTAGGTGTCACAGACATCCTTTTCGACACTTATAGATTTGGAATCTCAGTTCTCCCATAAACCACCTGCTACATTGCATTGGTGCAGTTTCCTGGAGCATTTTTAGGGTCATTAGTGTGTACGATAACCTTTCTGAGGCAGTCAACTGCAGGTAATTATCACATCAGAAAAGAAAAATACTCGCCTTGTCATTTTCACTTACCTGCTATCATGTAGATCTGTAATCCAGCTCCACTACTAGCCTTTGTTGTGCCACCCTGAAGCTCCCTGCTATCCGTGGTGGCTTCTATCAACTCTACTTAAGGTCACAAATGCCTATTCTCATGCTTCGCATTAGCTGGCATTTATAAAG
This sequence comes from Xiphias gladius, assembly GCF_016859285.1. Taxonomy (NCBI): domain Eukaryota; kingdom Metazoa; phylum Chordata; class Actinopteri; order Istiophoriformes; family Xiphiidae; genus Xiphias; species Xiphias gladius. The sequence continues at coordinate 25,230,491 of NC_053405.1, read as the reverse complement.
TGGAGAGAAAATATACCCCTGAAAGAGACAAAGGCTACATATAACAGATAATTCAAAGTGCCAGCTTTGTCGTGAACATTCTAGGATTGTCTCTCTTCGGTGCAAACACAGCATAAAACCATAATCTGTGGGTTAGGATTAAAATCTGTCAGAGGCATTCAGGTGTGTTTTTTTCAGTCTGTCAGTATTTTAGCACACAGATGATCTGCTGAAAGTGAATATCTACCAGATCAAAGAAGAGAACAAAGAAAATCCAGCGTTCATGTCTCAAAGGGTATGTACTGTATGTTTTCCTTATTCTAGTTATCCACCGATAACAGTGTATCCATGCACACAGCTACAGCTAGAAGACGGTGTAAGAAATTTTGCTCACACACACAAAAATGATTTCAACTGGATGGCTGTACTGAGTACATTACTCAAGAGGAACTTCACATTATTATTATTTTTTTTGCGCTCTACACGTATTCACATACATTCTTGCAGTTGCTATACACCAGCAACACACATATTGTGTGCAGTATGTCAATCTGTCTCTTTCCGTTGCAGCCTGTACCTGTCCAGACCCTCCCTGTTGTCACATACTATGTTGCCAAGCCTCCGCTACACGGCGTGTTGAGTATCCGCCTTTTGTCTCTCGGGGAAATGAAACTTTAACAATCAAAGCTTTTAAAAAATTACAGTGTGCACGTGATTTCGTATCGTTACCTTGTCAATTATCAGCAAATTACTTGATCTCGTATACTTCCAGCTTTGCTACTCCTTTGCTGTAGACAAACATTGTATGAATAATTAATGATGTTTGTTGCTGGGAGGAAGCTATCTAATTTTGCAGGCTTTTTTAAACCAAACATGATAAACAAACAGTGACGTCTTCTTCGAATACTTGAGTAAATGAACTTTTCTTTGTCCTCCTTTTGAAGTAAGTGATGACCATTTTTTCGTAAGGCTGAACTTGCACTTTTTTTTGTTGCTGTTGCAAGCATTGTTACAAGCTGCCGTGTAGGAATTCCTCACCTCTGTCTTTGCAGGTGGCGTGCAGTCTGACATCATGCCCTCATGTTTTTGGAATGTCTCCCTTAACCTCACGTGGGAACAGACAACAAAACATTTAGGTTCTCTGCATCATGGTCAAAAAAAAACAAACCTTCAGGTATTGGTTCACTGAATTCAAGGCCTTAGTTCAGGTGGGGGGGGGATTTCATCTGTTCAGTGGTTGCTTTCAACACGTTGTTGTTTGACTCCTCCAGACTGTGCAACTTTCTCCTTCTTTCTATGTGTATTTAAGTATATGTTATGTACAGCGGATACCTCAGTGCAAACAAAGAGCGAACTTGGGTTTGAAATGTTGCACTTTTTTTAAATGTAATAAAATACAACATTTTCAGGGCACGGTCGGACATCACAATTAGAATTGTTTGGACTCAGCACCAGGACATGCAAGACACTGAGAAACAAGAAAGTGTTTTATTGACGTACTGACTTACTGATGATTATAACTTCTTCCATGTGCTACTGTTTACACTATGACTTAGCATTTTCCTTTATCCTGAAATTGTCGCTTGTGGTCTCAGCTGCACCTGTGCAGCAAAAGTTAAGGCAAAAAAACTAGCTTTAAATGTCCAAATGGTTTCACACTACGTAGCAAAAACAGATTAATATCAGTGCAATCGTAAATTATTTTTATTTCAAGAAACACTACTGACCTCCCTGCATCCAACATTTTGAAATATTGTGCCTGTTCAGCCTGCAGGCTTCCTTACAATAAGTACCTCTTTTCAACAGAGAAATCAGTACCTTTTAACTCTTCAGGTGCAGGGTTCATTTAGTGATTTTGGTTTAGTGAATCATTTTTTTTATTTTGCTTTGTTACTGACAACACGCTGTATAAAATAGGTCCTTACGTTCTGCATGTGTTGTCCAGGTTTTTAGTCGATAATATCAACCAGCCAAAATGCTTTGCCACTCTGGTGTCGCTGAGGAACAGAGTCGGCTGAATCAATTTTCCTCCAAGGTAAGAAAGTTGATAATGCTCATTGAAAAAAAAAAAAAAAAAAAAAATGAATGCCGTAAATGGCAAACCCAGAAAACTGATTTCAGGATACAACGACAAAAATCCTGCTGCTATAAAAACGCTTCAAAGGTGCTGCAGGAAGCTCACAAGCGTGGATCATTTATGCTAAAACCTCTGCTGTAGGCAGGGATTGTCTCTGTCTACCATTTTAATACACATTTACATGCTAAAACATAAGAATTAGAATTCATTAGTGTAATCTGAGGTCTCGATCTAGATCGGGAGTTGTTTGATTAGTAGCTTTGGGACATTGTTTTTGTAGTGAGTCTGCCTGTCTCCTACTTTTGTTTTTCCTTATTTGGCATGATTCCCTGTAAAATGGTTGTGCTTGAAGACTAATTTCTGCTATCTCAGCTCCAATTAACAGAGCATACATAGTTCCCAGACACATTTGTTGTTGTTTTTTTTTTTTTTTTTTTCCAAAGACCTCTGTGTTGTTTTTGTGCAAATCACCTGGACTTGCCTGCCTTCTGACAATAATTATAATGGTAAACCAAATGCATTATCTACAAATGAAAAGAAAAACATCTTTAAACTAATTTCAATTTCACATGTCAGAACACAACCTGCGTGGTGTTAACATTGTCATCATCTGCCACTGATTCCTGAAAACTGGGCCTTTTTGAAACCAAGAGAGCTACATTTAGAAGACAATCAGTTTCTCGTTTTCTTATTCAGCACAGAGGTGCAAAACACTCACACTTTTATGAGGAAGTACACATCAACTTTGCAGCTGCTGTGTTCTGTATAGTGTTTGAGGTTTACCTACTTCAGAGGAAGTGGTGTGGGGCAGAAGACAGTGTTACAACCAGCAGATAAAACAGGATATCCGATGCTGGAACAATTGAAACACTAAAATATGACAAACGAGGTTGTTTTCTCTGACTTTCCTTTCTGTGCTATATTTATTGCCCGTATTTAAAACGAGAACGTTCAGAAACATGACAACGTGGGGTTAAACATCAAGCATATCTCCAATGTGAATTATCTGTTGTGGTGGACCCTGTGAGCATATTTCTTTTCATATGTTGTGGTACAGTGAGGATAAAATTGAAGCCCATCATGTCAATGACATGCGCTGCTACATTCCCTAACTGCCGAACATCAAAGAGCCCCTGATTTCCTCTAACCGAGCATGTTAATTGGTGCTTGATTGATAACTTGAGTTCACAGGCGATGGCATGTGTCGTCTAAACTGTTCCAGGGCGCCTTTTTGAAATCAGCTTTAAGAGTGGAAGAAGAATCACTGGCGGGCCCATTAAAAAATTGCCAGTGTACACACTTGCAAATAAGCTGTCACACATTACAAATGAGATTACCTTTTTCAGTGTGCCCTGGAACTTCGAGATGAGGGGACGCATGGGTAAGACACTAAAATAGCTCGAATCGTTTGCTTTTTATCAGCGTGCTCAATCTGCAAGTACTGTTTATGCTTTCTTCATGCACAGTGGAGAAAAAAAAGTATATTCACAGCTTGGAGCACAATGTAATCAGTCGCAGTAAAGTAAGAATTATCGGTGAAAAGATAGGGCTCAGAGAGAATGATTTTGTTTGCATATGGCCTCTAAAAAGAATGACAGAGCTCTAATTTCTTAATTTCTTTCATTTCACCAGCTCATAGAAGCCAATTATTAATTGTGTCAATCATCCCATTAGACCCGTTTTTATAGAAAATAAGATCAACTGTATCTTAATATATTGGCATGTAGAAGTACAGCAGACACACAATGTCAGTATTATGATGGCCAACACTGCGACAAAGCTGTGAGAACAAAATCAGAGGTGAAAAAGCAGTTATCATATTTGCATGCAATCACAAACGTGTAAAGTAATCGTCTAGTTTGCATGGCAGAGCTCAGTAAGGCCAGGCAAAGCCCACATGAAGCGAGAGCTTTGTTGGACGTATGACCGTGACTTGCGACATATCAGACATCGGAAACATTTGAGCTCTGAGAAACGAGAAAGCGGCAGAACAACTCCAAGTTCAGGTGAAGCCGGGGATAATGAGTAGTCACTCCTTATGAACTAGAATATGTTGAGCTATTGTGCGAATGAATAGTATTTCATAAAATATTTCACCAAAATTGTCAACGTCAAAATTAAGATAGCTGTCGCTGTAGGTCTTTTCCACAGCAGACAGCTTGAAATGTCACAGCAGGCAAAGCACAGGTGTCATTAATAACTTTAATTATATAGTAACAAAAGGTACCGACATGGTTTATGTGGAACATGTGTATGGAACAGAGTCATCAATAATGTCACAAATTACACTTGTGCCTTTCCTGCTTGTGAACCCCTTGTGTACCAATTTCACACTGCATGCTAATTATGAGGAAGAAAGCAGCGTGTTCATACTGGAGGTGTCAGGTGAAAAAAGGTATCCACACTAACAACGGCCGCTGATGTGCACCACTGCCCAGTAATTCATACCACATAGGAAATGGAGGAGCCACTGACAACTGCAAAAATGAGAAGATACTGTGATTGTGGTGGTTGGGATTTTGCAGAAGAAACATCCACACAAAGTATTAAAGCTTCACTAATCAATACTTTTAAATTAACAATGGGTCAGATGACTCTTTGTAATATGAAAGGGCTCGCTTGTAACACCGAACCCTGCAGTTCCCCTCAGCACTGCAGAGCATTTTAGCAACTTATGGCTCTTTGTTTTGGTTTTGTGGCCGGCAGCTTTATTGTTTTGGTTCAGTCAGACCTGAAAAGACCCTGGTAAACTGACTGTACACTTCCTGCACAGCACCAAATGGCAAACAAACAAAGTTGGAGGTTAGCTGGTGCACATTGTGGAGCATTTAGCAGCTAAAAAAAAAAAAAAGAAAAAAAAAGAACAGTACTAAAAGGAGAGTGAATGTTGGACTTGCAATTATCATTTGACCATAAACACGACTCCAAATAAAGGCTAACGTGGCTCCGTTCACCATATCAACTTTATAAAGTGATAATATGTCAGTTTTCTGTTTTCAGCTTTTACGCAGCCCTGAAATGGCCAAAGGAAAAAAAAAACATATAAATGCAGTTTTAAATCTTTGTAAAATAGATTTTTCTTTCTCTTCAGGAAGTGTAACTATCACACATATGGTAACATTCTATATTAGTATAAAATAGTAAAGTTAATTTTTTGTATACTAACTTAAAAGACAGAACATTTTCACAAAATGCCTTTTTCACAGAGGGCAGTCTGACATGTCACAGCCAAAAAAGCACAATAATAAAATGAATGACAGTCGCTTGTACAGCTTCAGTTTCAGGGTTCTGGTATTGTGCATGCTGACTCACTGTCACACTGTCACACTGTCATGGTGGAGTCATTGTTAATGTTTTAAATAACACCGTTGCTTTTCTTAATATGAAAAGTCAAACTGTCTGCTGTGACAAAGATCTGTAAGTACACATAGTGCACACTGTATAGAATTAGTCTGTTAAAAGTTATTATTGTATTCATGTCAGTGTAAACCGTTGCTGGGATACGATGGTTACAAACTGGTGTGATATAAGTACTTATATTTGTTAGTCGGTCTGTGGGTGACTAACACTGATCCAAGAATGTGTTCATCCACCTTATCTATCAATGCCTTAATCAAAGCCAACTATCTGCTGTTCAACCCCTTAATGTACCAAAGTGTTCCTGTCCAAACACTCGTGGACAGTCGAAAAACAAAGGCATTGGCCGTCTTTGGCTGTCTGAACCTTTCAGCTCATACAGTATTAGTCATTCCAATAGAAATGACATGCACTTTTCTTGACACTTATCGCAGAAACCATGAAGTATGGAAAGCTTTACACAAATTGTTGACTCTGTAATAGCAGCAGTACAAGCACTAAGGCCTTTTTCACACATGCAGTGCATGCACGCATGCAAAGCAAAGCTTGCAAACCATAACTAGAGGGTGAAAGGCTATGACTGAAACAAATAAAACAAACCAAAGGAATACATGAATCACATCTGACCACTTGTCTAGGTTGACATTTTGTCTCATTGCTATTTGACAGGTACACAGGCAGTTCACAGCCAGAAATGACTAACCTCTTGTTTACATTACCAGTGGCACTGTAGGCATTGAAGCATACAACTTCATTCTTACTGTCTGTTATTAAATTCCATGCTTGGGGTCTATGGCAAGCAATATTTCAATATATTTCACAAATATTTATCACAAACACAACTCTCTAGTCACTGCAGATTGCAGTTAATAAAGGAGTCACAGACACTGACGAGCACACTCATTCTTTCTCGTGGTTCCAGAAGACAGACAGTGCATGGGAGATGCATGCAGCATGCAAGGCAGTGTTTGAATTTCAATCTCATCAAACTACGGCATGTGCCGTTTCTCACTTCACTGGATGAACGCTCTATGTTAATACTCATGCTCAGCTTCCTTTTTAACCAGTACCTTGCCATTTCAAAGCCATTTGTTCAGTTATTGTGATTGGAGCCTGTGTTTTGTTTGGGTTTTTTTTTTTTTTTTTGCAGGGTACCTAGAAAGATTCCACTCATTTTTTTTTTTTTTTTAATAAAATAGCCTCATACTACTAAAGCTTATGACACAGGTCGAACAAATATAGCATACCACACGACAAAAATCAACTGCTCTGACTTAACATAATAGCCCTAAAAAATAAAAGTCCTTACATGGCACTGGGGACACTGGTGCGCACAGCAGGAACACCTATAAAATGTATTGCAGTGCAATATGCGGCGTGACTCTTGCAACGTTTCACTGTTGACAGGGGCAGGGAGGTGTTGACTAATCTCTAAGATCATTTGTGAATTTGAGATGAAGTTGTAATACACTATATTGCAAGCCTTTTGTGTGTCATTTGTGTGAACGTTTTCCTCCCTCTGTACAATATCGCACGGGCGGGCGGGGGGGGGAAAGTGTATAACTTTTTGATATGTTTCCGTCAATACGTTTCACGTTGGCTGATGAGCACCGAAAGGTTTGACCCCCCCCCCCCAAAAAAAAAAAAAAAACAGGGGGTGACACCGCGAGCCTCTATACATTCTTCTGGCCATCTTTTGCCTCCACATACATCCCTCCCTGGGCGAAGAGCGGGCGCCGGAGCGGTCCCTCCGCCGCGGAGGGCCGTCATGTTTTGGCTTGCTGACACCGCTGGCCTGCTGCCTTACATGGGCAAACCTCTGAACTGACTGAGGCGGCTGGAATTTCAGAGCGTGACGTCACCGCCCTACAACTCTCCCAGAATTTTTTGGATCAAGAAGTTTCACTTTTTGGTGGGATTTGAACCTCTGTTGTATTTCCTAGAAAGCGAGGTAAGCGAAACTATCGAGCACTCGCCCAACGCTTTAGATATCTCTGCGACTATCGGCCGTGTTGAAACTGGTGTATTGTTAGCTATGACTGGTATCTCAGTGTTGGAGTGGCTCGTCTTCAATTTGTTCGGCCTTGTTAGGCTATAATATGATTTTTTACTGTAGCTCGGACGGAGTTCACAATGAGGGCGTGGACTCAACACGGTAGCCCTTGGCTGGTACTAAAGTTACATGGGGATACTAACAAAACCATCTTGTCGCTAGCTAGCGCCGAGCTAGGCTCGGTCATGCGTTGAAAATAAAAGACATTGTGAACGTGAAGTTTCGCCAAAACGGGACCCTGGGCGTCTCTGGTGTTTCTGTTTTTAGCCAAGTGGTCCGCTGCTGAGCAATGCGGAAGACAGACTGTCACCGGAGAAACATGAGAAGCCCCTGTCTGCTGAGAAATATGTCGCCGAATTTTTCTTTAGCAGTCTCATAAGCGCCTATTTACCACAGTGTTCCGTTAAAGGCGTAATTGGCGGCTAAGTAACTTTGCTAGTTTGGGCGTTGAAGAAACTATCCCCGCAAGATGAGTGTGAGTGGCCGCACTTGTTTACGGCAGCACAGATTCGCCACGTTGTTTAAGTAGTTTTGATGACCGTTTGTATTGTTAAGCGACAGAAAACTGTGGTCCATGGTCCGTTCTTGTGAGCCCTGTATTCATTCCACGTTATAAATGACAGTATCATTCATTGTACATACACGTATACGTTTGGGGAGGCAGCACCATTGCAAAGCGCAGTAACATTAGGCCCTGCTATCAGTCTTAAAGGAGTAGACTAATATTACAGTGCAGGCCTAAAGTATACTATGAACCTTGGTTTGGATGAAAAAAAACAAAGCGAGAAACCAACACTGCCTTGATTTGTGACACAAAAATGCACTAACCGGCCAAAACTTGGCCCCAGTCAAAGTTTGAGTTCTTATTAAAAGCCTTCGCAATTGACATTTCACTTGTCTTGCTGATTACTTAAGTAATTTCTTTGAAGCTGACAAGACAAACTTTAGGGCTAATGCAGGTCCAGATGTTATCATTTTCATTTCATATCATTGTCATTTTCATGTACCTGCATGTCAACAAGCCTGAACAGACCCTTGGACCCATGGAAACCGCTTTGACATTGGTGTCTTCGTCTTTGTGAGAGAAAAAAGAACCTTGGTCCAGACTAAAGATATTGATCTGCCATAAAACGTAGCAAACGCTAAAAACAAGTTTTGTTTTCCTCTTTGAAAGACTAAATCCAAACTTTGACTTAGATGTGAATTTCAAATCAATAACACCAAGGTCCTTTGAGAGGGCTGCCATCAAACCGCATACATCTGCATCGCTCCGACACATTTTTTACTCAGGCAACATTAAATGGAACTGTCTTTAAAATCTCTGGTTAAAAAGGACTCGTTTGACAGCGCTGATGATGTTAAAGTTAAAAGCTGAGTGCCGGGATTGCCTTTGAGCCCTGGGCCCCACTGGTAGGTTTAGTCAAGTTATTCTCCTGTTTGTGTTTCATGGTATATTTTAATGAGGATGTCCTCTTCTAAAAGGAAGAGCAGCAGTTTCCCAGGTTTAAAATGCATGGTTTTAGAATAGAGCGTGATGTCAACTCTGTGGGCTTTCAGAAAGTGTCACCCGTGTGAGTGTTACCGCAATCAGAAGCTAGCATGCACCTCCATGATATATGGTAATTGTGGTCTACCAAAAATTAAGGCAAGACCCACTGTGTTTTTGCTTTTCATGGATTAACATTACATTTGATTCACAGACCTAAGCATCCAAGCAACTTCCAACTTCAGAAATGGGTTACAATCTTTTTATTGTGCAGCAGATGGTATATTTTTTTTCATCCAGAGGGTTAGAAGAGTCTTTGAGGGTTTTAGAATTACTATACCTTCAGAACTGTGGGAAACGTTAAACGACCTTGTGGGTTTTTCAAAGATGACTGGGTATTTATTTTTGGGAAATTGGAGGCTTAGTTCTGAGACTCATTAGTAATGCACGACAGGCACAAAACTGGGGCTAGGTACCAAGTTAGAATCATTTCGAGCTGGCTAACCAGGTAAAACCCCAATACCACACCTGCATGTTTCACAGGCAGTCGTACTGTTGCTTTATTTCTCCACTGACAGTGCAGTGTTTAATGTTAGCGTGGGAGGTCAAAATCCCAGTGACTGATCTATGATTCTTGAATGCAACATACCAATAATATTTTATAATGTTATAGAGTCAAAGAACACACAGCCACAGAAAAATGTTATATAATTATTAATTACGTAAGAGGAAGACAAAAAAAGTATATGTTCTTTTGAACAAATAATGACACAATCAAACCAACCAAACTATGGTCTAACTAAACACAGAGGGCCTAGCATTGACATGTCAGTGCCCGCTTAATATTTCTGCTCTGCTCTCAGGTAGTGGTGACATTTGGTAAACTGGTTTTTACAGAACTACACATATGTAAAAACGTGTCGTCCTGCACAATACGTGTATAATTCCTACAGGACACCGTTAAAACTGCAGCATATTCCTGAGGGACTTTTTTTGTGAGTACTTAAAATATCTACCGAATGGTTGATACGCGATAGGAGCCGTTCCTTATACTTACACTCACTGCACCCTGCAACTTGTACTTCCTCAAAGTACAGGAGTACATGGATTGAATTAACATGATTTTGCCACTTCTCAGACTCCTTCCTCTAGTTTTATGCTAACTGCTTTACTTACAGCTACTAAGTACGCAGCTTGTTTCCTTCCACTAGCCTGCTGCGTTACCGCTCTCTGTTGTGCAGTTAAAAAAAAACAACGTACAATTGAAAAGTAGTATAATCTTATGTTAGGGCAATTTGTTTGCAGGTTTATGGCACTAGATAGTGGTATACATCATGTTTCTTAAAACGTCTGAAGCCACCTACCAGAGTGCTGTCTCATACAGTACACTGCATTCCTGTACTTTTACCAGCCCATGATAGGTGCATCGTCATCTAGTTATTGTGCAAATCAGATTATCAAACAGTATGACATAATTATCAGACACAAACTTGATCAAGTATATTAACGATCTAAGACAAAAACCAAACTAAATTACTACCACTGAACTAAACAACACTGAAACAGCTCAGCAATTAATTGATTAATCATTTGCTTAATTTATAAATTAGAAAATACCAGACATTTTAATACTACACCTTCTCAAATGTGAGGATTTGCTAGGAAGCAGTGAAGATGTTATGTTGGGCTTTTAAAACTTGTGAAAGGCATGTTCGTAATACATTAAGCAGATAATAAAATAATCAGTAGTTAAAGCCATAAACTATATCAGTATCTATCTGTATTCTGTAGAGCAAAGACATGCAATCATCACTGTTTTTTTTCCCCATCGACTGATATTTATGATCACAAGTGTTACAAGATCACGATACCCACATTAGGCAAAAGTTTGTATCTGTTAAAATTTTGCATAGTATTTTTTTATATTGATATCAATAATTAAATGATAAACACGATAGTAGGTTGATACTTACTTGAATAATGTTATTCTTGATAATTCCATGACTGCTGCTATTATCCTAAGATACAAAAGAGGTAGAGAGGTCTCAAAAAGTTGTTGTTAAATTTAACTGAGGGATGAAAAGATAAAATAATTGTTGAACATTTACTAAGTAATAGATCGTTGCTATGACTTACACTGCAATATTTGAGCAATTTGTCCTGTTTTTGAGAGGTACCTTCATGTCAAATGTTATTTTATTCTGTTAGCTCTCTTCACTATATAATCGACACAATATGGTGAAATATATTCTGTAGTGTCACTTGTCAGCATTGTTTTGCCTGGACTGTCTTTGCAGTAAAGTATTACTCCAACAGTGTGACAGGTTCCTGGTAGTAAAAATGGCAGACTCAAATTTAAAAGGACAACTTACACTCAGGTTCATACAGGATTTATATGAGCCTGCTCATCCTTCCACTGATGAACGACACAGTCAGATTAAAAAATTGACAGTACCCACTTCGGTGTTGGTCTGTCCATGCACAGCAATATTACATTTATGTAAGCCATTTGAGTAATACAGATACTCAGTCCTTATTTCTCAATCTCAACAGATTTCAACATACAGTAAAGGGCATCACTTTAACAACTTTCAAGAAATCCTTTACATCCAGAGAGGAGAAAAGGTAAGGTAGCTTTTGCTGCACTTTTGATGTATTTTAATTTTTTGTATACTGTGTGTGGTCCTATTTTTTTTTTTTGTCCGCTTTTGTGCGTTCATGTCTGTGGGTACTTGTAGGTAAATCATTGTGTTGCACGGTGTATCTCAGTGAGAGTTCCTATTACCTTCTTATTGCTGTAATATCTTGCCGAGCATTTGCACAGCAGGTGTAATATCACCTTTCTTTTAGGCCAGATTCAAACTGCAGGCCTCAATGCTTATGGCTGACTTACTGCTCAGATCTGGTTTTGTTTGTTAGATTGCCACACTGTGTTTTGTAATATGGCTAATATAGTATTTGATACCAATCTGATGAGGTTGCCCTGAACTGACCTGCAACAGACGCAATAACTGGATACACATGCAGCTTGTGAATGTGCTGTCATCATGTATCTCCACTGGCTCACTGTGTGCATACAATGTGGTTTAGCTCATTGTAAAAATGCACACGTTGTCCACGGCTGCTTCTTCTTTTCACCTAGTAATGTTCATTGTCTCTTCTAATATGCTTCCAAACATGCAATGGTTACTTATTTTGGAGTTTGGCTTTCAGTTCCCTGAATGCTCTCTGTTCCTTTGGGAATTTGATGAATGGAATTCTGTTGTGCTGTTTGAGGAAACGAACACTTTCACGCCAAGTTGCTCCACAGGGCGGTGCAATGTTCTCTCTTAGCGGCTGTTATATTACCTTGATCTCCGCTGACCTATGGCACTCATGGGAGTAATCAGACTTTAATTATACCTTCTTAATCACTTGAAGACAATCCGTGTGACAAGACAGCTTCTCACAGTAAATGGACTATCTTTACCTTCTAATCTGGCCTGGGTCGCCTGATGAACAAAAAAAGTAAATTGTGTCTTGAATATTTCCCTGCATTTTTTGCTATTTGTTGAGATTCCCATTTACAGTTTTATAATAACGCATCTTCTCCTCTCTATATTTTTACTATTTACTTATTAAAAAAGGCACAAAGTGTTATCCATCTTAGGTCAGACCGAACTCAAACTGATTGTGAGAAGTTCTCTACAATCATCATTATTATTCCTGGTGAAAGGTATGCACCACAGAACTGGCTCTGCCGAGTGACTCTGGCTCACAGAGTATGGCATTCCAAGCTGAAAGCAAACCAAACTGATATTGCCCTCAATACTGTCTTCATATTTTCTCCATATTTGGAAATGTTTACCTCCTCATGATGGTTGACAGAGGTTGGAAGAGGGGATGTGAGTCATTTCAGCTGCATAAGGCTTTCTAGGGGTGAAAGGAGCCTTTCCAGTGACTGCTATTTAGTGAAGCTAGCAGTTTTCTGTGCTTCAGTGATCTAAAGAGAAACTGTGAGTATCATTCTGTGCTCAATTTTTGTTGTTTTATTTTAGTTTTATGATAGCATGTGTGTGTATATATGCGGTGAGAGAATGCAATTTGTTATTGTCAAAATAGCTATAATATAATATAAAATAATATAAATAATGAGTTAAAAGAAGCTAAAATGATTAATTTGCCCATGTCTTTTTTGCATTGTCCAAAACTGTGTATGTATAGGCTGCTTGATTGAACGTTTCAGAGATGTCATTGCTATTTCCTTGCATCAGAAACACCACCAACACGCAATGTTCCCATGCATCTCTGCAAGTACGGAATAGCCAGGGAATTTAATCTTGACTGTTCACCAGCTCACCAGATATTTTGGGAAAGTTTTTCAAAAGTTGGGACTAACTCAACACTGCAGAATTTTTTTGACCATGAGACTGACCTTGTATAAAACTGCCTGTCAGTAATATGAGGAGGTTAGAGAAGAAGGTGAGAAGCGCAAAAATATGTTGTGTCTGACAAACCTGAATAGATATTTTAGGATAGAAATTGTTAAATAGCCTTGTATGTTTTCCTGGATATCTCGTGTGTGTCTGGGTGTGTGTGTGTGGGGCCAGCTCAGGTCATTGAAGAATTCTGGGTTTGCAAACATCCACTCTAACTGGTGGCTAAACCTTAACAGGTCTGACCTTCCTCCTGGCTCTTACTTTTACACTTCTGACATTTAGTGGCAATGCCTGGCAGTTTTTTCCTACAAAAGCGGAGGGAAGAGGTGAATGATTGCCTGTGTCAATTGTTGTGTTTTTCATCAAGTTTTATTGAGCTATTTATTTGTTCATGAAATGATGCATCGAACATATTTTGAGCCATGCATGACCCTGTTTTCTCTATAGTTTTCATATGACTGACCGATTCTCACCAAAAACCTAAGTCATGAGTGGACAGCAAGTAAACAAGTACTCGCTAATCAGATGGCCATGGATGCACCATTAACTGTATAAGAAAAGCATTGCTTTAAATCAATCTTACGTACATTTTGGGCTAAGCTCATTAATGGTAGTGTCATTTGGTCTGTCATTAAGTCAGTCCATCACTTTGGTCCCGACAGTGGCATACGATGTCCCTTTTTAAGTTGAATTCACGTTTCTGGACATGTTGAGCATCCCATGTTTTCTGTGCATAGTATGATCCAAGAGTAAAGTAGGATTTTTAATGCAGCACTATTTTGTTTCTCGGAACACGAATACAGTATTTAACCCAAACAATCTCTATCACATGTTGATCATTACAGTCACAGTGGCTCTGCTGTGCATAATTGTGGATTGTGAGTGTGTAACATCCCTGCAGTTAGAGACTGCAGAGGGAACATACCTCTGGGGATACCTGCTGCCTTAAGATGTCTGTAAAGAGAGGCACCAGAGTAAAGGAAAGGCTGTCAGTATAGGCTACCAACTGTCTTGGATTACATAACTGTTAATAATCACTTAGTAATCTTTACTCTGCCTTGCTGGCACTGATGCCATAATTGGAATAAAACTTTTTTGTTGGTATGATCACGTGTCAACTGGTTGAAAAATATAGAGTAAAATTGAAAAGATGAAAAAAACATGATCTGTGTGATTTCAGGGAGATGTATATGGGTGTGCCTCCACTGAATAGAGTGACCAAGATATTATTAAAACAAAAGCTTGCTGAGCTGTCGACCTGCTCTGAGCAGGTGAGTGGCGGACTGTGGAAGATGCACTCATTCGTGGCACCAAGATTGCAGTGCGCCACTGGACTGATGTCACCACTCATTTCAGGTTAAATTGCTGCTGCAGTTTAACTTGAAATTACCTCAGTGCACCAGTTCGTTGGTGTGACACTGCATTCCACGCCCTGCACCCACACAAAAAGAGAGCCCTTAGTCCTGTGGTCTGACATGCCTCATTGGAGAGCTTGGGAGCTTTTGGGGGGATATTTTAGTGTCCATTGACGTTAAAGTGAAACGGTGTAACTTTTACAGGAAGGAATTCATATTTTTGTTCTGAAACTTGAAAAGATGAACCCATAGGCAATGGCCTTGAACACTCAGAGGTTTTGCTGCGACAGTCTTATGTGATACTTATATGACTATTAACTTATGGTGTATAATGGTTGTAAGTTTAGGAAGACAGTGGTGTGTAACTGACTTTACAGAGTAATTTCAATTGTCTTTATGATACTACTCTTCTTGTGTTACTGTTACACGATGTTCTTGTTTATACAGTTGTCACTTTTGGCCAAAGTGACCACTGTTCAGCAAAATTGAAATAGTCTCGCTTTAAAGCAATGTGCCAGAAAGCCGTGCCCCAGAACGTGCACGATTTAAAGTAGCTTTGCTGGGGATAAAATTAGTTGATTTTGTGAAGAGGAGTTTTTTCAGAATTGACAGTTACAACAAAAAAAAAAAGGGGAAGACATTTACAAATACGGTGCTTTAATGGCCTAATTATTTTAGAGTAGCCATCAAAGCTAATACAATTGTCTATAAGAATATATAATGATCTATGACCAGACTAATTTATTAAAATTACTGTGGTTGACTTCCAGTTTTCTTTACAACCACAGTAACAAGAATGTACTAGTGAGCGCTTTCTTACTTTCTCAACAAGAATATTTTGAGATAGTTCAGTGCCGATACCAGTTTAATGAGCAGTGACAGACACTGATCATAGGGTTACATCAGTCTCTGGTGACATCTCCAACACTCTTAACATGACTTAAATCTTGTCTCACTCTGCTTTGCTGTCCTTAATTTCAAGATGCTGGCATCCCCCAGATTGGGAGAGATTGCATGTTTTCAAGACAAGTCTTCCAAATGAATCTCGTCAACAAATTAAGGCATGATTAACAAGAGCAATTACACTGAGGATCCAACTGAGCTGAGGAGAATCAAGCTAAAGTGGAAGAGATTATCTTTCTTATTAAGGAGAATCACTTTAAGGGTTTGATTACTGTCTGTTTTGTGTTTAACTCTTGATTACTCTCCAACTAATGATGCCTTCTAAACAGCTTTTTTTTAATTTTTTTTTTTTTTACCATTGAGAGTTGTAGAGTGCAGATTGAACTCTGAGATTCTATGTAAATGTGTAAACTGAAGTCTCCTCCTCAGGGCAAAATTGCCATAGTGGCACCAACATTGAGAGAACTGATGGATACAATTATTAGAGCTTTGGAATACATGTCAGTATCTGCTTGGCACATGTCGATTTTGGGATTTTTCTCCCAGTCCAAATTGATTTTTTTTTTTCTCTTACCCAGTAAAGCTGGACAGGGTGAGTCAATAAACCACAATCTCAGACACATTATTTTACAATATGTTTCAAGGCTTTGGCTGGGTCCCTCATCTTAGTGTTGATTTGGCTGCATGCTCGTGGCCATTATTATGTTTGAACATAAATCATCACCTCAGTTTAATGTCTTCAGCACTTTGAAGGAGGCTCTTCGCAAGACTTAGCCTGCATTTATTGTTCCCTTTCCTGATACAAAAAAAGGACCCACACCCTTTGCATGGTGTCATGACCATCTTTCATGGTTGGGATGTTGTCAGATTTGTGATGAGTTGTCAACAGCCTCCACCAGACACTTTATATCATAACTGAAGAATTCAGTTTTTTTATTTCATAAGAATGAAGTATCTTTTGCATTTTCATTTCAGGAAAGTTTTCATTCTTGTTGTAGAGCCCAGATTTCCCTCCGGAAAGGTCTCATATCACTGCCAGTAGACTGTGTAGTTCTGGCTTTTAGTTCCTAAGGCCTGTGGCCGTTTTTTGTGATAAAATCTCTCAAGTTCAAGTTTGAATTTTTCCTCAATTTGTGTCTTCAGTTAGGCTAATGTCAAATTTACTAATATACTAAATTACAAATTAGTTTACATATACTAGGTTACTAATCAGTTAAAATAGGATTTCATAGTTTCATAGCAGCTGTATAGACATCCCAAGAACATTTACAGTTTGTGCATTAAGGTGGATAAATTAGTGTCCTTGTACTATAGCCAAATATGGACCCGCTGACTGAAAACATTTCAGCTCTTTAAAAATGAATTATCAATTTGAAAACCCTATATAAAAAAAAATGAAGTAAATTTAGTTAATCTGAATAATCTTCTTCCCTATTATAATCAGTCAGATATTGATGGATTTTGTTTAAAAAAGACTGATTGCATGTTATACATAATCTCATTGATGATTACGTATTAGAAAAACCCAAGTCTCCAACATCTTTGACACATTTAGAAAGCTCTTAAACAGCAACAGCAACTTTGTAGACTTGGTGATCTTATTTTTTGAATGAAGAACAGGCAAAATGAAATACATCTTTCAACAGATTAGTGATGATCTGCTGAAACTTTCAGGGTATTTTTGTGGATATTTCTTTCTGCTTTTGTGGCCAATGTCGCTGAAACGCATCAATTAATAGATAAAGTTTCAGTTTTGTGTCCCTCGCATGTTCTTTCCTGTCTTTATCCCCTAACCTCTTTCTCAGAATTCCCATGTCTAGTCTTAATATTAGTTCATTTTCATTGTTTGTCATTTCTGATAGTTCCTGCGATCTCTGATGGTACTATCTCAGGAGTAGGTACTTTTTTGGTTTCAGAAACCATGGCCCTGAATCCTAAAAATAGATCTTATTTTTTGCTAATAAAATGATGGTAAAGTTTCTGAGTTCCTGAAAAGGTTTCTGGATTCTCTGGAAAGTTCCTGCTTTTGAAAAGACATTTTACTTGGCATTTGGTCTGATTACACCCTTAGGTATTCCTTGTGCTCCCCATCATTTTTCACATTCTGCTCGGAGAAAATTTCTTACTTCTTACTTTGGTGTTCGTCAACACTTTCATTACGGGTAAACAGCAGTAATCTTTAACACTGTCATAATGGTAACAATTCTAGACAGTGGAGTGATTGTGTGCCAGAAGTGACATTTTCTCTGTGCCCCTATCATTTAGGATCAGATGCCACTAAATGATTAATCTCAGATTATGCAGAAGCTTGAGGCTAATGGGACACTCTACACAATGTGACTGATACACATGCCTGGCATGCAGTGACAGATGCCAGCCTCTAAAGACGGTCAAATTACTGAAGCATGTTGTTGGCAAAACACAGGGCCATTAAGAATGTGCCAAAAAATACAGTACACAGTAAACTGCAAACTACATACAGATTAGAATGACAAAAGGTTGAGGGAAGTCAGTGGAAATGGTCGGTATTTTTTTTACTTTTGAATATCAATAAAAAGTAGTGAAACCAATCAATGAATGTGTATTTATGGTGCAAAGGTCATTAAATATCAATTTAAAGGAAGCCTCTTAAATTTAATTTAAACTAAATCTTCTCATATCTCTTTTTCTTCTACCTGGTTTGATAAATACTAGACTTGTTTTTAGTTTCTCGACTAAAGAAAAACTCATGGCAGTATCCTTTAGTTTTTAAAAGTCGTCATGATGCATACGAAATGTTCACATTACAAAGCACTCTTTCAGATAATTGAGACTGTAAATTATTATGCAGAGCTATAATAGGATATCAGCTATTACCAAGAAAGTGTTATGGGTTAAAAGGGGAATGTAAATGAGTCTTTAAAGCTGGTGCTATTTGCCTTCTGGAGTAATTTTACACCCCTTTTGATTTTACCTTTTACCCTGGCATGGGTTTCCCTTGATCTTGATTAAGAGAAGAGAAGGAAAGGTAGGCTTGGGATGCTTCTGACAGATAAAAAGTGTTAAGTGGTCAGTAGAATCTGATGTTCCAGGGTATCAGTTTTGGAGAAGCTGATAATGTAAGTTTTTAGAGCTTTGTGCTATTGTTTGTGATGTTTAGATTTTAGGTAAATGTTTAGCTAAATTGAGTGGGAAGAATTCTGATTTTCCACTACATCAGACACAATACTTTTTTTTCTGACATAATCTTATGGTGTAATTTTAACTGTGAGTTGCTGATGTCAGCTGCAGAAATTTGACCCTATCAGTTTTTGAAAGAGCTATGTTAAAAGAGCTGCATTTATTAATCTACTGGCACACTGTAAATGTGCAAATTTCACGTGGCTCATTGGCAGGATTAATTGCCAACATGTCCCCTGTGGTCTAGGTTTGCAATTACCTACTGACCCAAATCATTCTCTTGGCTGAAATCAGTGTCTGTTCTGGCAGTGTTACACCTGGGACTGAGTCTTCACACATAACCTCACACGTGCCCCTCAATGCATCCATAATTCAAGGCAACGTCTGATTTTTACAGTGGCATGAAAAAGTGTGGGCATCACTGGTCAATATTTCTGTTACTGGCATAAAGTTAAAGTTGAAACATTGATTTCAACATTTTAAGCAAGATTAGTGTAATATTTTTGTTTTTTACAATTTTATAATGGGGAAAAAAAGGAAAGGAGTGGCAGGGGGAGCATTTCACTGGTAGAGGGAAGAATGGATTCAATTGAATACCAGGAAATTCTGGGAGCAAACATCATACGGTCTATAAAAAAGCTGA
This sequence comes from Xiphias gladius, assembly GCF_016859285.1. Lineage (NCBI taxonomy): Eukaryota > Metazoa > Chordata > Actinopteri > Istiophoriformes > Xiphiidae > Xiphias > Xiphias gladius. Next base: position 25,211,061 of record NC_053405.1, on the reverse strand, counting down.
AGATGAAAAGAGAGTGGTCTCCACAACAGGGTTATGGTCCTAAAACCACCTAAAATTCCACAATGGACTGCCTCAAGAGGCACAAGCTGAAGGTTTTGCCATTGACCTCACAGTCCCCTGACCTAAACATCATCAAAAATCTGTGGATAGACCTCAAAAGAGCAGTGAATGCAAGCCGGCCCAAGAATCTCACAGAACAAGAAACCTTTTGCAGGTGGAGTGGGCAAAAGTCCCCCAAACAAGAATTGAAAGACTCCTAGCTGCTACAAAAAGTGTTTACAAGGGGGTGTTACTAAGCACTGACCATGCAGGATGCCCAAACTTTTGTTTTGGGCCCTTTTCCTTTAATGTTATTTTGAAACTATAAAGGATGGAAATGAAGTATTCTTGCCAGTAAAGAAATGTGTCATCTTTAACTTCATGCCTTTTGGAAAGCAGGCCATGTTTTAAACGCTTAACTATTCAGAGTAACATAAATTTTAACCAGGGATGCCCAAACTTTTTCATGCCAGCACATAGTATGCATAGAGTGCTGACAGGTCATGTTTGTTGTGGAAGACTCACCTCAATGTGAATTCTTTCTCCCGTTATGTCTATGATGTCAATCATACTGATTAACCTATATTGGATTCTGAGCAGGATACACTGTAGAACCAAACAAACTAAAATAAAAAGCCGAGGCTTAGCTAAATGGAAACCATTTATTTATGGTGCTGTTAATGCACTAATGCAGTAAGATGCATACTTTAAAGCATTGCTAATGCTATTATAAGTATATACGAAGAGGTCAAGGGGACTTCCACATACTGTTATACTGTTGGTTTGTCAAAGCATAAAGAGAAAAGCTTCTTTGTTTCTCCACATGTGCATTTACTTGCACTATTCTCATGTTAGATATAATACATAGGAAGGTTAAAGGTTGTGGTCTGGGTCTTAGTGAGTTGCTTCAGAATCTGCTTCCTTAATGGATTATCCAATTTAATATGATGTAGCGTGCATTGTGGATCACGTACAATAGTGCAGCCACCCTCAGTATTGACACACAGCCTGTACACCATACATGGCTTGCTTGTCGTTTGAGCTCCCTGCCTGCTTTTTTAGGTTGTGATCTGTGGGGTTTAAGCTGAGGGTGAGAGGGACCTTACGTGTCAGGTTTGAGGTCACTTGTGTTAATATCAGACAGATCCTGTACATTAGATGCATTCCTAATCTCTTAAATCCCTCCTCTGACCCAACTTTCATTGGTTGTAGAAGCATTGAATTAGGAAGAAACATACAAACCAAAGTCCTAGATGTGTTTTGCCACCTTTTCAGGGATTGCAATGGTTAGCCCAGAGCTCAAGTCTGTGCAATATTTACAGTTTTTCTGCTAATGATAAAAGCATTGAGAAGTAAGCCTCAGGCATTTGTTCTACTACACTTAGGGATGAGATGATAACTCATATAGTAACTTTATCTCTCTAGGTAGGCAAAGAGGGGTGTTTGTTTTTCTTTAGTGAGTTGCACTTATCTAGCTCACGTGGCTCTGTCCACCTTCAGTTCATGTTGTTGGTTGGTAGAGAAAGGATTGTTTTCTTGATGAACACAGAAAAATAGGCGACATAAACTTTTATAGTGTAAAAGTATTTGTAACGAAGTATTGAGATACTTTGAATTAGTCTCTTTTGAAAGGCTGCCAACAGTAATTTATTAGAATTGTTTACAATTTGGGAAGCATTATGGTCATTACTGCCATCTACTGCACAATAAAGAGTGTTTTTTTTATGGATGTGAAGGTTTTTTAGCCATGCTAGCGGCATGGCCTTATGGATGGTAGTGCTGGTCTTTGGTTGGCCCAGTATTTTGGTCCAGCCTAAAATATGTCAACAACTATTAGATGTATAACCATGAAAATATGTTTTGGCAAAACATTCATGGTCCCCAGATAATGTACCTTAACAAATGTGGGGAAAACCCCCAACTTGTACTTTAGCACCACCATTTGTTGTTTTGAGTGAAATTTCTCAACAGCTATTGGATAGATTGTCAATAAATTTGGTACATACATTCAAGGTCCCCTCAGGATGAATTGTAATGACCAAATTTATGACCAAATAAAAGGAAAACTAATGGCATTCTCATCAGCCTCAGCTATACTTTTACTGTAAATTAGCAAATGTTAGCAATCTGTTGCTGTTGCAAATGTTACTTAGCTAACAAACTAACATTGCGAGCATGATAAATAGTATACCTGCTTAACATCAGCATGTTAGCATTATCATTGTGAACATGATAGCACACCAGTATTAGCATTTAGCTCAAAGCAGTCCTGCTCCTGGCAGAGTGACTATCATGGCTGTAGACTCGAGATGATATTATATACCGAAATTATTTTGGTCAAGTTAGTCATGCTGAGATATTTTCATTCCAACACCTGGATGGTACATACATTGCTCAAAGGTTAAGTGTATCCAACTGTGCAGAGAATCTTGGTGTTTACTGATGGGATTCGTAAATACAGTAGAAGCATGGTGAACACAGTGCTCAGAAAGTGTCCTCTTTGTGACACTGTCACAAATGACAACTGAACCATCATAGTAAAGTTAAACCGATCATAATCTCTGAATTGACTGCAACACTGGTTGCAGCAGAGCTTAATGTTTTTAACAAGATCACAGAACTCACTAGAGATTTTCTGCATCATGGATGTGCTCTCTATAACTTGGATTAAGTACAAAATTATAAATTGACAATGATTTATTGTATTGAAATAGAACATTGGTTAGAGTTGAGTTTAAAAAGACTAGTCTGGATATCCACGCTCACAGTTTTCACTTGCATGATCAGTGCAAGAGTTTGAGTGCAGGAGGGTGCAAGGGCTCCAAATACTGTATCATGAAAGGGGACATCACTTTGAAATTGTACATATTGGCTCAAAAGGTCCACAAGAGAACCCTCAAGCGTTTCACATTTTCACAGCAGGACAGTTCTGAGCCCTCACAAATTTATCAGGAACGCATGTCGAATTGTTCGACAATGGACTCTGGGGTGGGTCATATGGTCAACTGACAAACAGGAAGGAGGGCTCAAATGCAGACATAAAACAGTTCATATTTGGTTATAGTGGTCGATGTTCAGACTTAGAGTCTGCAGCAGGCATACAAGAATAATCAGGTGAGCTAACTGGAAAATCCGAAGACGAACTACACAGGAGGCAACCTGTGGGCAGGTGTGAATGACTTACTGTGTAGAGAACACAGGACTGAGATTAAGGAAGGAGACAGTCTTAGGCTGTGTCTGTCTGAATGTGTCCGAAACCAGTGCAGTGCTCATGGATTTGTGACCAAAATGTGTTGAAAAAAATCTGAATCTTGACAACAAGTTGAAACAAGTTTTCCCTTTTCTTGTATCTATGTATGCAAACCAAACAATTAGCAATGGATCCCATATGCAGATGTTGTCTCTGTATGCCCTTTAATGCCATTTCAAATAACGTTTAAAACAAATACATACATTTGTATAACCAGGTGAAATACTTAAGGTGTAGTGAAAATACTTAAGATACTTTACATGTTTAAAGGAAAACTAAAAAAATACAATACCCATAAGCCTTGGCTGCCATTAGCCAGTCAGGGACAGTGAATTTAAAATGTGTCATCCTTGCAGTTGTGAAAAAACATTTAACCATATTTGCTAAAACTATTGAAATGCACCTTGGGAGTTGTAGTTAACATCTCCGATTATGTTTTTTAGTATACAGGCTTGTCTTACACTTGCACTTACTCCATCCAAGCTGTAGAAGTGGTCTAACTGTCGGTTACCTGATATTGTCCAAGGAGAAACTCAATGGGACCTTTTTATACATAGCGTTGCCCGCTCTGCAACTCTGTTGCTGAGATATAAGTATGTGGCGAGATCTTCAAAAATAGATTCAACTGGGCAGCAGGGATGTAAACAAACCAGTTTAGCCAGATTAGCGCCTGCTTTATTTTGGAGGTAAAACTGGAATTGATCTTATCCATAATGTCATTAATAATCCATAATTGCAGAGGAAAACCATGAGTCTGTACAAATACAGCAGGTGTGGTACATCAAGTCTGAAACAGGATTAGGGTTGTAAGATGTAGTGGACGTTTCGAATATATGTTGTAATTTTACCGTCAGCTTTTGTTATTGCTTCCGAATAAATCTGACTAACTTGCAGGTTTTCATGACTGCTTGTGCTCAATGCCCCATTGGACCTCTTTTCAGTGACTGCTTTCTGGGCCACCTGAAATCAAAGTATGTTCCCTGTGGTTACTCTATCTCACGATATATTTATTTAATTTAAGTATTTTTTCGAGTTTATTATGTTGAAGTTTATTCTTCTTCACATTCCCACTATGTATTGACTGAAAGGTTAATACAAGGGCCCAAAATAAGATGTATTATTTGTACAAAAGATCTGTATTTTGAATTCTAGTGGTAGGAGATGAAAATTACAGGATGACAATTCTTCAGAAAATTCTACCCCTCATGAAAGTGTGTGTATTTACATCTACAGGGGGTATAATTAAAAATTCAAACTGGGGCTTTGAAAGTCACTCTGCTGTATTCAGCCTTGGAGCCTGCTCACCTCTAAGATCCAGCTGTATTCTTGGTCCAGACTAACCTCTTGTTGTTAACAGGTCAGATATAAATCAGATGAGTGACTTGTTTCTTGTCAAGGGTATTCCCTGCACTCCAGTCTGCCCTCGGGCGGATTCCTGTAAGCCCACTGGTACTGGACTGTACCTAGTTTAGAAAAGGTAACTAATTTAATCTGAACATGCCCTTCACATTTCTGTGATGCTGTAAAGAAGTGGTTATAAATACACTCTAAAGCCCAGGGAAAAGGCCAAGGTGTTCTCAGGGATATGTATTTTTCATTGGTTTGGTCTGCCTTTTCAGGCTATAAACATTAAGGCCCAATCAAGCTGTCCATTGTAGGAGCACTTAGAAAGAGGTGTCCACAGAGAAAATGGACCCAGCACTCCTCAGCTTTGTCAATTCTGTATGACAAGAATGTTTGGGTCAGCCATAGTAAAAAAGGGCATCATGAGTATTGAAAAACATCATATATATTCTATAAAAACAGTAGAATGATCCAGAGTGTGGCATGAAGACGGCGATGAAGGTTTGAGGAAGGGAATGACGCATGTACACTTGTTTTTAGTCTCTTTCCAGCACGTCCATCATAACCTGATGAATAAAGACCTTTTCAGGGCCTAAATTACATTTCTTTGACAGATTGTGGGTCTTTACAATTGTGTTAATGGTCTAATGTACTTGGATGATCACTTGTGTTTGATAGCAAATTACTTTATCTGAATGTCTAATGGCTTTGATAATTCCAGTATTTAGCTCATTGTGTTTTTTCCATGGACTACAAGACTGAAAATAGTTTAACCTAAGTTATCATAATGGATTTGGCATTGAATGAAATTGGCTCATTTTATTTGACTATCAAAAAATATGCCTGAAAACTTCTGAGTGATGGCAGATATTTATGAATAGCCTATTTAACCCAATTTAATCTTATGTGAATACATGCCCTGTCTAAAGGAAATACATGGTTAATAAGATGCAGTTGTGTAAGGTCACACCCAACAATAAAAGAGTAGTCCAGATTAGATTGTGATTGGTGCTCTATTTTAACTTGCTTGAAAATCTTCACGTTTTTAAGCTTTCTTCAGTATCAAAGTAATCCAGTCAAAGTTACTGGTATATCGATGGGTACAATACAAACAGGAACTGCTAATAGCTAATTCAGTTACTTTTAATGGGATCAGATGCAAAAATATTAAAAAATAGATTAAAAATTGGGGCTCAATTTGTATGGGCTAAATATCATGTCATATTTCAAAATTGAAAATAAAAGTGTTTGAAGGCTTGAAATCTAATAAAAAAGGATTTGCAACATTGAAACTAAGTTTTGAAGGCTTGTAGAATGTTGTGATAGAATGAAAAAAATCAAATCTCTGCAAACATTATTTTGTTTTTGAGTTTTCCTTCTTCATAACTGCAGCACTCTTTTTACAGTGTTTCTCCAACACATTTTCAGAGTTTCAAATTTGTCAGTTTTCTCCCGGTGAATTACTGTTTTTTTCCAGGTTTGAAACCTTGTAAATGGTGATCTGAAAACGGGTGCGCATATGCTGGTAAGAAAGTTCTGAAACCTTGAAACTTGAGTTTCACTTGTATTGGAGACTGTTCTTTCAGAGCTGCGTTTATGACACCCACTTTTGAGAGATCTGCCCACACAGTTGTGAGCTTGTGAGTCACATGATTTCTGGCAGCGTTTGTCTCACAGCTCTGGTCTGAAACTCCAAAACAGATCCGGGAAAAAAAAGCCGAAATCCTGGAGGCAGGGGCATTTGCTTTTGACCTATTGTTTGCTCTCTGCTGAAGTACTGTCCAATCACGTGTTGTATTTACCAGGTTAGGTGGGATTACTGAATTGTATATATAGTCGTAGAGTTTATAGTTTAACTCATTGAATCCATGGCAACATCGTGAGTCCTATTCAATCTCCTAAAGTAGTATGGGAACTTTAGTTCCAAAACATAGAGCTGGGATGGGGGTGGCTCAGCTGTCTCGATTACGTCTATGGCGGGGCCCACAGTGTTAGACTTTGAAAACCCTTGGTGTAAGCTGTTTTTCAGTTCAGTTTGTGTCCAATTTTGAAAACCTGCCTGATGAATATTCCTAGTTTGATAAATGCTTTATATTTATAGAAATATGCTGTGCCAATTTAAGAGAACTGACAGCATTTCAGTTTTGCTATTCACTATCAGGAACATGGGGAAATTGCAATGCTCCCGTTAAAGCAGTTGCAGTGTGAATGATTTGGAATTTTTTTTGGACTTGATTTGCCAGACTAGACATTTGAACAGTGTAAGTAGCATTCAGGAAAGTTTTCCTTACAGCAGAGGTCAGCGATAAGGTTTAACCATGGGCCCCTTTTTTTTTCAGCCTTGGTCATTTGCAGGTTTGGTAGAAACGCATGTTCCGGCTGTGTGTTTTTTATGTTTTATTTGTTTATTTATTTTAATTCATTTAAGACTCACAATGAACAGTGGCCTTTTTCACTTATGGTTGAATGGCAGTGCTGTTGTTGTTGCTGTTGTCTTAGAAAAAAATTCCACCAGCATGCCATTGGTTTTTGACAGCCCATTATTTGTGTTTGTGAAACACAGATAAAGCCATTGAATGAAAAGGGTTTGGATTCAACGGGTACTTGTTTCATTTAAATGAAGTGGTTTATATTACATATTTATGTTTTTTTACAGGGTAGGTTTATAAGATTTCATTTCAGCACCAGGTGCTGTTCAAATAGCCTTGTGTAGAATGGGGCATGGTAGCAATTGGCCAATAGATTTCAAGTTCATATTTATTGCGATTTACATGTAACAACATTGTTCCGGCAGGTTAATGTAAAATCAGGTATATTTTGATGTAAACTATCCATCCATTCCAGCCATTAGCTGTAGTGTTAATCCTTTGAGGGCCGCGGGAGGGCTGGAGCTAATTGTAGTTGACATTGGGCGAGAGGTGGGATACACCCTGGACATGTTGCCAGTCAATCACATAGAGACAAAAAATCTTTCTTGCTTAAATTCACACCTATGGGCTATTGGGAGCTGCTAATTAACCTGACCTGCATGTCTTTGGACTGTGGGAGGAAACTGTAGTAACCGGAGGAAACCCAAGCAGGCACGGGGAGAACATGCAAACCCCACAGAGAAAGACCCCTGCCAGCCAGCTTTGAGGCAACAGTGCTAACCACTGCACCACCGTGCCGTCCTCAGATGTAAACTCTGAAAGTGAAAATATTTTCTGCTGCAGTGCACAGCTGCTATTTGCCTACCACTGCCTTACAGGTACAGCCCTAGTACCAGCATTAATAACATTACAGTTCTCTTCTTATTTTATAGGGTTGGCAACTGACAGCCACACACAAAAAGCCATGAGCCCATTTGACATGTTTTCCACGAGTTCTGGCCAGATCACCAATTACACAACTCCTTTTCAGCTGGATACTTCCCCAGATGTCTTAGCACAGAACGTGCTGAAACCCTTTTGTTTTTGTTTGGATCTGTAACTCGGAGACTGCAAAATCAATCAAATTTAGTGGATAGGTTTCAAGACCCCCACTTCTCAGGGAAAAAAAAAGGTCAGATATTGGTGCTGCTGTATATCAAGTTTTTTTATTTTTATTTTTGTTTTGTTTTTTGTTTTGGTAACTCACTTTCAGTCAGATTTCTTAGCTGGAGACGAGATCATTGTGAACACTGGCTTTAATACATGGATTTCTATGATTATGGCTATTTGCATTTGTAGAAAATCCGTCGACTGTGGTAAAAGACTGTTGTTTGTATTAGGAAGGTTCCAGGAGTGAATATGTGTAACTCTCTGTGTGTGTGTGTGTGTGTGTGTGTGTGTGTGTGTGTGTGTGTGAGAGATGGCTGGATTTGCTGAAAAATAACATTAGCACTCAGTAAATCTACCCGGGGTAAATAAAAGTATAAATAAAGAATCCAACCCACATAGCAGTGGTGCACAATTTAAGTTGATGGCAAGACAAGCAAACAGGAAGTGAGGCATATTTCCCAAACACTTAACTGTAATAAGGTCCCCAGTTAGCTGTTATTTTCTCAGTCAACTGTGTATGGGTAGAAGGCACAATCGTTCTGGTATATGTAAACAGCAGAAGTTTGGCCTTGATGATGATACTTGGGGGAGAAAGCTGATGGTGGTGTTACAGGACAGTATACAGTTTTCACTGTTTTGTACCTTTGGTAGAAAATAAGTTCCAACAAAGATTGTTGACAGTAAGCTCTGTGACATATTCTGAAACAGGACATTGTTTCTAAAAAGGCATGTGTTTCTGTCACTTTTCAGGTGACAGCAGAAGTCTAACTTGCAGGTAGCTCAACACTTCAGAAAATTGAACTAGAGGTATTTGCAAGGCTAGATACCACTTAGGTATCAAGTCTTTTTTTAGGCCAATCTGGTTGAACTGACCTTTTTAAGATGTGTTATCTGCAGATAGCCAGGGATATGATTACAGTTCTTGTCTGTTGTTGGTTAGATTTATAACATTTTTTTTACATTAAACCAGCTCTGGCAGGTTCACCTACATGTAGTTTATTACCAGTTCTATTTACCGATGTATTGTCCGCTGTCTTTCTTTTCTAGAAATAATAGATAACAGTTGAAGTTAATTTGTATCTAATATCGTAATATTGAACATATTTCATTTATATCCAGAAGTATACATTCACCAAGGCTACAACTAACAACTGTTTTTCCTATTGATTAATCTATTATTTATTTTTTCATTTAATTGAGTTATCATTTAGGCTTTAAAATGATAGAAAATTGTGAAAAATGTTCTTTTGTCCAACCAATGATATTCAATTTACAATAGCAAAACAGAGAAAATTAGCAAAAACTAGGTTTAAGAAAATATTTACATTTTATAAGGTAATTTTTTACGTCTTCTGATGTAAAGTTTTAATGTTTTTAACTAAAAAACAAACTAAACGCACTCATTTCCAAATTTAAATGATAGTGATAAAGGAAACTATTCACTTTTTATGCGAACAGTAAGGGTCCACTGGTGTTCAATGCTCCACACTAAAATTAAAAAAACCCAAAACGCTATAAATAAAAAGTGGAAAGTAAAAGTGTTATTGAGGTAAACACATTCAAACTACTCAGTAATTGAGACTGTATTTTGAATGGAATCAGAGTGTCAGACTTCATGAAAAGACACCAAAATAGAGCTTGTTCATCAACATCTTTTCCATGGAGGAACATGTCCCCAGCACCGTGGCGGCTGGTTACTTTTTCCTCCGAGTCCGGCTACTCACTGTGCTTGTGCAAAACGGCGCGTCTGAAAATAGGGAGCATATGCTGGAACAAGGAACGCCACTTCAAGCAATACTTGTTCCTTAACATTAGCACAGCATAAAGAAACTCAAGAGAAGTTGAGAAAAGACTTAGTTGCATGTTCTCAAAACATTGTATTATACTTGCAAAAAAAAAAAAAAAAAAAGTGTGAAGGAGGCATGGATAACAATTCCAAACTGGCGCCCACCAGTAATTATGATATGAGTACAAAGAGATTTTTGCCATTCTAAAGGGAGAAAGGGAGTGTAGGTGTATTAATTCTTATTCCTTCCTGCTTCCTCGACTTGGAAGTTCAGATTTAGAAAAATAGACCCCCCCCCGAAAGAGAAGAAAAAACAAGAACTGTCACATTGACTGATGCCAATCGTATGTAGCATCTGTGTTCCCACTACTGCTCCCTATAGTATATGCCACACTGTGGCAATGTGGGAAACTGACAATGTCAATTTATCAGAACAAAAGCATTCCTCAGCAAGAGGAATACACATCTTTGGGCCCTGGAGACAAAAATCATTCCACCCCCACCCTTACCTGTATCTGAACAGAATGTAGGACATTCACAACACCAGAAATAGAAATTTCCGTCACAATTATCATTTTTGAATTTATCCCCTGCAGTCAAAAGTTAGTGTTTTACTTTAGGAGTTCGTGCTGCACTGTAATGCTAACTTTCTTAAAGTAAACAACAGAATGAAAGCCACTGAAATGAATCAAACCGCCAAACAGCAGATCGGACAGTTTAAATGAACTAGTCCAGATACATTCTGCCCTAAATTATTATCTCTTTGTGAGACTTAATTTTCCCTTCTTCTATGAGCTGTATACTTATATTGTTTCTCTTTTCAGGTGTCTGTTCCTGTAGTTCCCATCATCACTTAGAGTTAAAATTTGGGTAAGTACTCAGAGAAGTCTCTATGAACCATCTTTTTAAGTATCTTCTTAGTTACTTTACAATGTTTTCCCACATATAATATTGTTTTCAATATTGCAACAATGTTCATATTTTTTTTAAAAAAATGTCCTTTATTTTAACAATGCCAAATCAGAAAAGTGCAATTTTTATGTGTTTCTCCGACTCAGCTATGTGTAAGTGTTTGTGTGTGTTGTACATGTTTGGCAAAAAATACTGTGTAAACAAATCAGTAGGGGTAATTAATGTCAGTGGTGGCTATTAATAGCGCTATGTTGCAGCGCTATACAGACCAAATTACTGTATTTTGACTCAATTTTATTTTGTACTTTCAAACGCTGATGAGTCTAAATAATTGTTCGGATTTTAAAGAAAGTAGTTTCATCAAGGCTTAAAATGTAGAGATATTCTTGTTAAGCTGTAGTATTTTGCTGTATTGAACTGGGAATGAGGAATGAATTTAATATGCACAGATGCACTGTGGGCCTGGATGAGTTTTATGCTTGTTTTGCTACAAGTAAAGGATATAAAATTATGTATTTCTGTAATAATAATCATTAAATAAAAAACTTGAATTCACCTCTTTCTTGAATCTTAGGTAGGAAGGCTAAAAGTTCATTTTAATTTGATTTTTGAATTTATATAATCATATATTTATATGATGCATATTGTTGTTTTATGAATTTCTGGCAATTTTTTGTTGCAGTTTTTGTCCATATTATCCATATTTCTATTTGAAGAGTGTGGCATTTTAGTAACCACAAAGATGTGTAAGTCTTATTAGACTAATTTAGATGATTACAGTTTAAATTCCTCTGCCTAGTCAATTCATTTGCGTCACAGAAAGTTGGCTAAAGGACAGGAAGTTCCTAAATGATGTACAGTAAATGTTCCCATGATACATTTTTGATCAATTCGATTAGCCTTTGTTATGAGAAAAACAAGTCATGTGTTTTAGATAGAAAAGGTGGACAAAATGCGTATCCCTTTAATCAAATAAAGAGTCCTCAGATAGACGTCAGCCAGCTATTTGCTGCTCCATCAAAGTGTTCCCACAGTCCTGCTGAAGTTGCCTCCAGCATCAAAAGTGATTTATAGTTCAGTGTAGGTTTTAACTAATTGATTGTCATAACACCACTGCAAGACTAGATGGATGTGTGGTACATTTTAAGGCCCTGTGGCCAAATTAAAAAATACAGATCATGTGACATGTCGTGGTCCACAAAGATTTTATTCTGTGCACAATAAAAGAAATAAAATAATTATGAAAATTAACTGAGCCTCACACACTCAGAAAATTATGATTTGGGCTAAAATATGTGGAAACCTGAAGAGGTGTGAATTCAGCTTTGATGTTAAAAACACTTTGCCCCGAAAGTGTATGAACCTCTTGGAATTCATATTAGATTTATTTTAAAGGAGCATTAAACACTGATGATGTAATACTGTAACTTCGATGATTCAATAAGAAAACAACACTTGACCTTCGGGGTTGTTTTAAGGTTGCATATATTGTCAGCTGCAGCTGAAATAAAACTGAAATTTGTAAGTTTGAAAATAAGCAAAGAATTTATTAAAAAATAAAAATACCTTTTAATAATGAAGTATGCTTGTAGACCTTATTGCTGCACATTAAGTATGCGTTTGGTACATTAGTTTAGCCTACAATGATTCTTTGTCTTTATCCGCTAATTAGCCGACTCTTTGTTGGCGTTATTTCTGATAAGCTGCTGAGAACTCCCTTAACAGCCACATCAAAACTGTGTTTGCATGTCCTGATAACACTAATGGTCCTTGCTATAATTGATGAAAGATATAATTTCATCAGTGTTTTAGTCATGCTTGTGTGTTTCTAATTTTAATGGAGCAGTGTAGACATGATTTTTGTTTTTTGGTCCTGTCACCTAAATGTATGCCAAATTGCACTCAATCATCTGCTACTATGACGTAGCTGTACTTGTATTAAACAATGAAAAAAAACTGAATATAAAGCAAATACTATAAGACAGTATATTGCAGAAACTGTAAATGCAGATGCTGAAATTAGAAAGCTCTGAGGTGTCTGTGCTTAGCAAAGCATGCACTGTTGTTGAATACCAAAATTTGATTTTTGAAACAGATGGTAAGGTGCTCATATGGGAACCTGAGCTCTTCTTCACTGAATATGATATTGTTGAACAGGTGGTGCAAGAAGCTTCCTTCCTGCCACGGCTTTCATTAACACACTTTTATTCTTTTAGTAATAATAAGCTTATTTTTGCCCTCAGAGACATAGGGCAGACAAAAGAGCAGCTTCTTTTTGTATAGGCAAAGCTGTGTCCTTTTTATGTGTTATTCAACACAACCCTCTCCACCAACATCACCAAAAATCATAAGAGGCACACTCCCACAGTATGAGCATGTTTTATGATCTGATACTATAGTTGTCCGAAATTCAGTGTTTATTAGACCACAGTTTTTCCCTTTTCAGAGGCTATGAGACACTACTGTGCAGTCAGATTTGGATATTTGCAGATACTGCGTCTCAGGAGGGATACTGAACCACTATCAACACAATATTTAGCAACTGCTACAGGGTTTGAGGCACTGAGTGCCATTGCAACAATCAACCCCATAGAACTTAAAATGTCCCATCACTGCAACCTCCCTGTTCCCTGTTGTCCTGGAATAAAGGGCAAAATCAGTAGTCAGGTTTCCATCGAAACGTAGCACAAATTTTAATTAAATTTAGAGAAAATCGGCATACAAAAATTCAAATTAATGCAAGGTCCCTTCCACTGCCATTATGCGAATATTAGGAGTAGGCTCATGGAGACAAACAGCTGGTGGCAAATCTTCCAGTTGGGTGCCATTAAACTATTACAGAAGAAGACAGCGCAACGAGATGAAGTAATTAAAAGAGCTACAGTGAAGCCTCAAACGATGGAAAACAATCTAGAAAGCATGATGGAAATATACAGACAGGTGACAAATTAAAGCAAAAACCAACATAAAGTGTCTTAGTAAGGTGCCGCCAGAACAGCTTCAATGCACCTTGGCATTGAGTTGATAATTCTCTGGAATTTAATGGAGGGATGAACACCATTCTTCCAAAAGATATTCCCTCATTTGGTGTGTGATGTTTTCCTTTAATTTTTCACCCATCTGTAGCGTTCATGTTTGTTTCATCTATTGATGTGGATGTCAAAAAAATGTAGGGAGTCTGTTCTCAACAGAAACGATCTACTATTAACTTCTGGCACTACCACTTGTTCCGACCTCATACATTCCAGCTAGATAGCAGTGGACCACTGACCAGCTCAGGCTAGTGGAATCTCTCAGATACACTTTTCAGCAAAGCACATTAAAATTTTAATCACCTTAATCAGGTTCCCTGGATCAGGTGTCAGTCTGTGAAACTATGACGTTGGCTAACATAACATTAGTTCACCAGCTAGAGTTGAGGCTGAGAGCTGTCAACAGGATAAATTTAGATGATATTTGATACTGTAAGCCTTAATTGTCAGAAATTAGTTACTAGTAGTTTGACATTATTACTATAACTTAGCGGTAGATTTAATGTCACATTGGAATGTAATCATTGTGATAATGAAAAGCTTATTTGAATTATCCCAGTAGGGTAGTCATTAAATGTTCACTACAGTAAATTGGTATGGTTTTTCTAGATACTTTGAAGTTGATCTTCAGGTGAAGTACAGATAATATTTTTTTTTAGTTGCACAGTTAAGCACTGGTGAAGGTGGTGTACTTTCTCGATCACCGTATTTTTCATCCATATTTTTTTAGATTTTATAATTTCCTAAAAATTCTAATTTCTTTAGTTTAACTTTGAAATGAGTATATGTGTAATATAATATGTCTAATATCAATTCCTGTATCATTTTAATATAATTTTGAAGCACTCAGTGGGAGTACAGTTTGACAGTATTGTTTATGTCCCCTTTGGGTCGCTTCGAGAAATGAGAAATTAATGTCCCATTTCAAGATTCAAGATTCAATATTATATTGACATTTCAACATACTTGATAGGAATTTTTGCTTTGATGAGCTCAGATTAAATAAAACCTCCTTCCCAAGCAAACTGGTCTCAAACACTGCGTTACATTTGGTTATATTAACCCTAACAGCATCTCCTAAGTACATTATAAACAGTGAGTTTAAATGAATATTGCTGTTTACTTCCTGCAAGAGTATTCCTTTAACATCTTTTAACATTCACGTTGATGGATTCCATGGCGTTTTTTTTTTTTTTTTTTTTCTTCTCTCCTGTTGTATTGTAGAAACTTGCCATGGAAACTATGGGCTTGCATTTTCCAGATAGAATGTGTGTCAGGGTCATCAGTGATGGTAAAATCACGCCGAGTGATCTTTTCAAGGTTTTTACTATTTGCTTTACAGTGTTTTTTTTTAAAATCCTTTTTAATTTTCTTCTTTGCTTATTATACATTTGCAGTGCAGTCATAATTTTCAGATAATAGAGAGTGCAGATGTTCAGGAGTAGAAGAATGAATAAGGTGTAGGTTTATTAAAATGCAACTCTTACATCTCAATCTAAAGTAAAAGAAGAGTTCCAGGTTTATTCTCCCGACAGAGCATTTACAGTCATTGGGCTTTTGTAATAAAGACAGTATGGTGAGTCATTTCACACGAAGAGCAATATTTATATTGATTCAGCTTGACCCTTCTGTCATCCTTTTGAAAAATAAACACAAAGTGCTAAGCGTTTCAAGGGTTGTTGAAAGGGATTTTTAAAAGAGTGTTATACTTAAGAGGATATAATAAAGCTGTTTATTCAGTGAGGTTCAACACTTGAGCATAACATAAGCAAAGAAAATGTTGTGAGCAGTTACATAGTGAAGGCTCAACTCAACTAAATGCATTTTACCCACTAACCTTATATACCACAACTTTGTGCAAACATGACAGTGGTGTGGTGTCAGCATTGCTTGACCAGTTAAAGCTAAAAATAGACATCAATTAGAACAATAGCGAAGTGGACGCGGTATCTCTTCTTACATCTCAGAGCAGAGTTCTGTCACATAAAGGATCTGATATTGCTGTTTGCATTCATCTTGTCATTTACTGCCCTCTTGTTGCTGCAGCATGCTATTGTCTCTGGAAGCTAGGTTGACTAAAAGCCGTTGCATCTATCATTCCTGTCATTTTCGTGGGCTTGATTGTGTCCTGTTGACAAAAGCTGGGGCTTGTCAAGCAGAGGGGGGAACAGTAGTTTCTAGACGTTTTGCGCATGCGTATAGTGGATAATCCTGGGATCTTTTAACGGTTGACTAGCTATAGCTAGCTACAGACAAGCGTGCGTTCACAGCTCTCAGATCAGTTATAATATTGCACGCATTATTATACACACACACAGATCCGTTTTGAAACTGTACTTGCGCATTAGAAAATTACTTCAGCAGTCGTTTCTTCCTAAGCGTTAAGAGGTAGCAGTAGCAGGTAAATGAGTAAATTACACTGTGGTTTATCATCACAGATTGGTATAAGTTGTCTTACTAATCACCTAATATGTGTGACGACGAGGAGTATGGGGGTGTATTGGGGAGCAGCTTTTTGGACAAACCTTAGGTACTTTGCGTAGAAGAGAGTCATCAATATTACCCTTTGAGCGCAAGGTCAGGCTTTCCCTCCGCAGGCACACTTCTCCATGCATCTCATTCAGTTTGCTCGCAATGAGCTTCTAACTTTCTCTCTTAGTGATCATTTTCCAAGTAAATATAGCCGAAATCACATCGCAGCCGTTGCAAAATTCACAGCACATGCACACAGACAAATTTTTCGTTGCATCAGTAATGACACTCTAAATCAACACTATCTTAAGGTCGATTAGAATGACACCCTTCACACAGTAATTTAGTTTTATTTCTCAGTCAACATTAGAGCATCCCAGTAGCATACCGTTGGACTGATGGGGCACCACCTTATATCACTGGGCTGCAGTGAAGCTGTGAACTTGACTTGCCAAGGATGATTCTCGGTTTCTCTGATGTTTGGATGCCCTGGCTCACAGTTTGTCTGTATGGGCCAGATTCTTGAAGCACACATAAAATCGACTTGACGGTAAAATTTAAAATGCTTAACTCTTTGTTGGACTTCACTAGAGCTATAACCAAATGCAGGGACTTTATGTGAATGGACAAATCATTCGGTTTTTGCTGGACTCTTAGGGGATGCGCCAGTTAAATTATATAATGGCCCCTTTTTTTTAAAGAAATTGTGTCGTCTTTTCTCTCATTTAATAGCCATGCATTTCATTCTTTCATTCTATGTAAGGTAAACATGTTTTACGAAAAAGCTTTTACAACTTCATAATCTCAGCAGCACAGTATGCATGCATTTGGTGTTAAAATAGCTTCTACGACTGCAAGAAAAATCCATGTAGAGTCTTATCCAAAAATATGTGTTTTGGTGTTAGCTTACATTGCAAAATATCATCTGAAATGTTTGTGAAATATTTTGCAATATTTTAACATTAAAACCAGTTGCTGGTTTTAATGTTGTTTAATGTTGTGTATACTGTTTTCATGTGTAAATAGGAGGCATGTCATAATGTAAATTTTGGTTTTAATACTCAGTCAAATTTGTCACATTTCCTGATCTAATTCAATATTGACAGCAACTGACAGCTCTAATTTCCAACAAACAGAAGTTCTTGTTAGACGTCAGCAAATTTAAACCTGATGTGGTGCAATCACAGTGACATGGCCCAGAACAAAGGAACATACAAAAACATTAAGAACAATGCTAATGAATATTTTACTATTTGCTTACATGATGGCTGAAGTGTTTTACATTCATAAGCACTGCTTAACAAAGACCCATGGTTGCTCTGTTGTGGCATCTTTTATCATGGGATTGTGCACCTCATTAATATCAAATTGGGCAGATTTGGATGAATGAGGCTGACAGTGCAGTTGTGTCACAGGGGTAATCTTTCAGCCTTTTTTCCCTTTTTCTTTCCTGCCTGCTTGACTTTATTCATTTTTTTATCCTTCCTTTCATTCTCTCCCAAATACACATTACAATGTAGTTTCTGCCCAGTCTGATTTTAGTAGAGTCAGTGAGTTATGATGATTGAGGTGGAAATGCCCAAATGGTCAGAGCTAGATTGCAGAGCATCTGAAATAAATAGTTTGTTTGTGATATCTATCTTAAAGATTCTATCACAAACTGATGCACCAAGGGGGGAAACTCTGTCATATATTGTGTTTGTTTTATATCATCAAAGAGTGAATTGCTGTATGTGGCAGCCTCACCTTATTTGTTGCTCATAGATTGAGGGGAAAAAAAACAATTTCTTTGTGCCTGAATGTGTTAGAATGGTAAATTTCTAATTACAAAAAACCATGTACTTAAAAAAAAAAAAAAATTGAGACAGTCTTTTGCTTTCAGGTCAAATTTCGACCAACTAATGATCATTTTCATTATCGAATTAATCTGCAGACTATTTTCTTGATTAATCATTTTGTCTATTAAATTCCCCCAGTTTCTCGACTCCAAGGTGATGTATTTGAATGTCTCGTTTCATCTGACAGTCAAAAATCCCCAAATATTCAATTTACAGTAATATAAAACAGGAAATCTTCGTATTTGTGTAGCTGAAAACTGTGACTTTTAGGCATTTTTGCCTGAAAAATTACACAAATGTTTTAAAGATGATCAAAATAGTTGCAGATTACTTCTGTAATGATATAATACATTAGATACTCTAGTCCATCAAAACCTCATAAGGATCTCCCGTAACATAATCTACTCCTTAATTTTCCCATCTGTGTACTCAGTACGTAACAAACACTCATATTATCACTGTAATACACAAATATAGCTAAATACACTGCTTCTGTTAGTAGCTTGAAGCTCCTTTTATTTTGAATTTAGTCGCAGATTTGGAAGCCGAAAAATATTTTAGGTCAATATAAACCTTTGTTATAGTTTTGGATTTTGAAGTATTGAGAACAATTACTTTGCAGCAATTCTAAAATAGTGTCTAACTGAAACTGTAACATATGTAACAATATTTTTGGTTTAAAGAATTTCTGAGCTTGATTTAGACTGCATGTTTGATTCTTATTATGATGTGTTAGGGTCCTGGTTGATTAATTTTGGCGTTCGCATGACAGCTGTGCAGTCTAATTCTTACACCTTAGTTACTGACCTCAATAGTAGTTCATTTGGTTAACTTCATGTCTGATGCAGGGACACTCTTACTAGCAGAGTGCATACTTAGAATGCAGACCCAGTGACCGTGAATCTGTTTCAATGCTGAATCAATGCTGCTCTCTTGGGACGTGCCACACACCTATACAATGCAATGGAAAATTGTGGTGTATTGAACTGGCATATGATAGAGCAGTTATACCCTTTGTTCACAGCTCTGCAGATATGTTCGATGGCAGCTATCAAGCTGCATTTTCATACAACGAGGCTGAACGTCTATTCTTAAACAATTGCTGTAGCTTTCCATGAGAAACTGGAGCAGCGGATGATAGACAGTTGAGCTGCGATCACCTTTCTATAAGGATAGTGAAGAGCAGAAAACAAGTAAATAAGACATGCTTCTGATGGACAGCTTAGATTAAGACAACCTCAGAGTGATTAAGAGCGCTCACATAGATACCCTGGCTGGATTTTTAGATGGACCAGTGAGCAGGTTTTGATTTGGTTTTAAGCAGCAGGAACGGATAAACAGCAGTAGCCATCAGTCAATTAAGGATAAAGCCCTCCAAAAACAACTAGTTTAACTTTGCTTTTCAATTAATCTTCTTTGGGTGTCACTGAGGGTCATAGTGCTGCAGAGTGAGCAGTGGAGAAGTGAAAGATTAAATCCGAGTCCAAACAACTGGGCATGAAGACTAAGACCCAGAGTGTTTAACCCAGCCCAACTGATGCTGCACAGATGCTTCTGGCTGGGCAGGATTTCAGCAATTTGTTCTTCTTCAGGAGTTAGATAAAGATCTGATTTATTTTAAGAAGTGATCCATGGATGAAGTATGGAACGCCAAATGTGTCCAATTTTTTTGATTTACACAATTGCCCACATTTCTTTGTTCTCCCAAGATTTTTTTCAGAACGTTTAAACACAAAAACACAACTTTGCTGTAATGTGTGAGATCTGTAAGAAATCCCTGAGCTAAAGTCCTCATCTGCTGTGTGAGAAAATCTCCCTAGGATGTACCCTGGCGTGGATCTAAATAATCAAGTAACATTGTTCACTGTACACATAAGTCTTATTAAACAAGTCATGCGTTTCAACAACAACACAGGGCTCTGACACTGTTACTTTGTCTTTTAACTTCCTGTCTACCGTGGAAGTTGGATTTGGTGTCTGCTGCTTGCGATCACTTTGCAACTGCATTTAGCAAATATTTTACTAGTTTCACAACATAACGTATAGCGTTAAGGACTGGAAGAGATGGAGGAAATAATAGACTGTCAACTACAACAGTATGACAAACATCGAGCTAATTAGATTAGTTCTCCTGCACACCACTGGGACAAACTGGTCATATTACTGTTGTAATAGTCATGGTGACTTGTCAGAATGTGTCGGTATCTATGTTCCAGTGATGTATATACAATATATGTGTGTATATATTACAGTATGATATCATAAGAGACGTCTGACTGTGCCCATGCTAATACAATATTTCATCCAAAACACAGGGTGAACAATGGAGACTTATTTGGTTAGTTACACTATTCCTCTACACAATCCCATTTTCTATCACACGGACTTATTATTGTGTAACAAGCAAAATTATTCAAAATTCTATCACTAATAAAATATGAATTGTATGTTATATTGATGGGTAAAAAATTGGTTTCAATTAGAGATTTCAAGTGATCAAGTGTTTTTGACTCTAATCCAAATCTGAGTCCTTTAATATTGGGTAACTGCTGATACCGAGTCCAGTCTGATATTTACTTTACTTAAACTTTGATTAAATATGTATCTTACACCTTGAAACAACAGCTGTAGATTACATTACTATGAAATGCTTGCACTGTACAGCTAAATTGCCGATAAGGAGTACAGTGCTTTAGAACTGGCAGCCTGAGGTGAGCATAACACAGCACAGTACAGGTATAAAAGGATAAGCTTTTGATTGGTTTTATTTTAGCGGCCACCAAATCCATTAAGATATGCATGGAATGGCCCTGATAGCGATAGTTAGGATCGACTCTGAACATCTCCAGTATTGACGGAGATGTTCAGGTAAATCAGCTCACACGGGAGTTTCTTATGAGGTAAATCAGCAAAAACAAGCTGGTTTAGGGATCATTTGGGAAGAATGCAATTATTGCAAAAATGTTTGTAACTTAATAACCTGTGTCATCTCACTGATGAAGTTTACATCAGTGCCGTTGAAAATTTTCACTATAGACAAATTGAGCCCCCGCTGCAAAGCATGTGAGTTGAGCTAGTTGTAAGCTACTTAGTGCTGCACGTAACTTTGCGCCAAAGAACCTTTTAGTCTGATATATTGATGATACAATGTGATGGTGTCAAGCCATACAACCTTCTCACGAAATTAGATGTGTTACCAACTTTGAGAAATGTATAGAAGGCTGCGGAAACTAATTAGGACTGAAACCTTTTACTTGTATTTCGTATAGCCAGCAATAGCAACGAAAGAAACAATGAAAAAGACAAAAAGAAGAAAAAATGAGTACGCTGCATAATGTCAATATAGGTACAGACATTAGAAAATGTCACTGTTTCCCATACCCTCAATGTTGATTTTTAACCAATCTCAGGCTTTTTGTTGCTGATAGCTTTTGTAATAACACTCTTCCATAGTGGCTGAGAACCTTATAGTGAGCTTACTCACTGTATTGTTTGTGTTAAAGAGAGTATGAGGAAACCCTGGCTCAGTGTGACATGATGAAGTTATGGGCCTAAAGCTCCTCATTGTTATGTATCTGTGGTCCTGCAAGTCCAGGATTGTGGAAAATAGAGAGGGTGAAGGAAATGGCGCTGTAGCTGCCAACCCACTGGACTTTTTTCTTCTTGTGAAAAGAGTGTACAATTGAAGCCATACCTGTAAGTCAAGACAAAGGGGTAAAGCAGCCAGGCTCTTTGTCAGCCTCTTTCTTCGGGCCAAGCCCAAATGATGTGGATATCATTGCAAAGCAGAATCGCTGTCTGCTGCAATTGCTTAAATGGTAGCTCAAGTATTTAAAAAAGCTCAGATGAAATCTTCATGAGCTTACACTCATTCATGTCTTTATATCCTGTGCTGTGCTGAGGGGATTCTTGAGCAAAGTCATCTGTATTCAGTAAACAAAGTGGTATTGATGGGTTGATTCTATGTGGCTTTGCCAGTGAGCGAGCCGGGGAAGGGATTATGTCCCCAAGCCAAAACCCAATACAAGTTTGAATAAGGGTATAGATGTGCAGTGCTTATTGTAGCAGCAGAGGATAAGCTGTGTTCAACATTAAAATAACAACTCAATACCTGTGATATGAAAAGGTTTGGAAATCTCGGATTCGCTTTAGTGGAAAAATATCTCTGTTTACTGTCACAGAATAATAAATCTACAAAAGTTTTTTTTAAGAGAGTGCAAAAGGCAACAGAAGTGTCCACTGTGCTTTGGAACAAGCTTGGCTTGTTAATAACAGCTTACAGAGGGCCCGTAATTGAAGGAGTTGTTTTGGAAGGCCTTGGTTACTGAAGGATTTAAACATCTCCAGTGAGTGAGGCTGGAAAGGTGTAACTATAGCAGCATATGGCAGAGACTGTGAGGAATCCAGAAATCCGATAATCCAACCATTCTTACAGTATAGGGATTATATCTTCTTTGACTTTTTTCTGTTTTTACGTCTCGCTTTCCATTTGTCTGTCCACAGTTTGGTTTCAGTCACTGCTGTTACACAGCTGTGAGGGGTTTTACTTTGTGCTTAATGTTGCATCTGGTCAGCACGCATTTTGCAAAGAAACATCTTGTATACAGCCAATGTGGAATATTTTTTTGGAGATTAGATGACGGACACATTTTTTGTCTCAGTTTTATGCTGTTATACTTTTAGTAGTAGCATCTAAAAATGTGCCATGTCATTTCAGCATAAAGCCCCGAAAACGTTTGAAATTTTAAGAATTTTTCTTTAACATTAGACATTCATTATTAAATTTGCAACAATCAAAGTTAAAGTTCAGGGAAAAAAATAACATTAAGTATTTAACAGTCAAAAACTAATTTAGTGCCATCAGGACTGTGAGGAAGTGGTTCGATCAGATTTGACTGACAGTGCTGCCATCATAAACAAACAACCCACCAACTGTTATCAGATTTTGAGTCAAATATTGCTAAGTCCTGATTGGTGCACGGAAATACATGACATCACCGTTTCCCAACAGAGCCCGCCCACTTCAAACCAGTGAGAAGAGCACAGACAAAACAAAAAAATACAGAAAATATCTGTATGTGAAATACTTGAATCTATTCAGACTTTAGCAGAAAATTTTGTGTTCACTTGGGATATCACAGAAAGAAGCCCATGGGGAAAATAGGCTTTCATGGCCATAAGAAAACTAATGTCTGCTTTGCCAAAGATTTTTATGGAAAAATCATAAAATTCAACTGACTTGATCCTGTTTTCCTAGTTTTTCTTTTAATAGCTCTCACCACTCATCAAATAACTCAGATTTGATCATGAACCTTTTAACTTTCTAAGCTGTACGTTACACAAGTAAGTGTTGCAGGTGCAGCTAGTATTAGACTGAACTCTTCTTAGAGCATGTTGCCCCATGAATCCGCATTTCCGGTGAACAGCTGTCTGTACTGACGTGGTTGTTTCGTTCAGAGATGTTTCTATTGTTTTGAAATATATAGTGCGTTAATGCTATGAATCTAGAAACCTAAATGGGAGCTGACGCATCTCTGTCAGCTCTTAGTGATACAACATAATTGGAAAAAAAAAAAAAAAAAACGAAAGTAGAAGAAAACTTGTATTGGAGTCTGCATTGGAGCAGAAGTGAATCACTTGACTGGTCTGGTAAAAGGGTATTATCTTACTATCCTTTTGATGAGGGAAATGAACTATCTCAGTAGTTAGACACTCACTGTTACCGTTACTCTCAAGCACAGTTTAGTCTTTGGCTCACACTGACTTTTTACAAACCAAGTGGTGTAACTTTGAAGTTACACTGACTGACAGATAAGACGGTTTTAGCGACTGTCCTCATGCATTATCAATGCTACATGGACCCATTAATAGTGCAGACCTCCCATTTCTAAATACTGACAAACACATAGAAATGGTCAAAAAAGGCCAGTGTTACCATAATATTACAGTGGGATAGGTACTGTGAAGTTGCAATGTTTCACTATCACTTTTTAAGGAAGAATTGTCAAAATACATAGAGGAATAACTCCTTTTCATTTTCTGATTGATCAGGGACAATCATTGCATTCAAATACTGATGCACATATGTGTGACCGGTTATTCTTGAACACACTAAATACACTCAGCACCCACTTTATGAGAGGCAATTCAATACAACTGTTATGCCATAAAGTCTATATTTATGATCCCTATAATATTTTTAATTATATTGTTGGAAATTGCGTAAATTCAATAATATGTTTCTTGTTGCAACCCTGTCTCCCAGAAATTATGTTTATATACAACTAAACTGCAACAGCAAATTATGTTTTGCTGTCTTATGTTCAGAGGCAAAGTGGGTTTTTTTTTTGTTGTTGTTTTTTTTTTTTTGATTGAACGAATTAAATCCTACATTTACTAAGGGTAGCAGAGCCAATAGGCCAATTGCATGACTGTCACACCAGAGACCAGGGTTTGCATCCATCGTCCTCTCTGTGGTTTGGTTTAAGCAACAAAAACAGTTTGGTTAAGGTCAGGAAAGGAATGTGTTTTTTGGTTAATGTAACTAAACATCCTATGTCTTCAGTCACTGTTATCTTTTTATGCATTAAAAAAGACCACAATCTTTCCCTAACCTTAACAAAGACCTGGGAGTGTCTAAACATAACCATACAAAAGTTTAAGTTGTCTGTGAATATTTTCCTGATACATTCAGTATTAAGGTATTGGTAACTTGCCAAATACATAAATGAACATTTTATAACGCATTGTTAACATTAACAACTCATAAGGTTAATAGAAAACGTAATACGGTCACAATTACGTTTCCTACAAAGCATATTTGCTGTTGGAAAATAAAAACTTTAAGGAGACAGGTTTGTTTATTAAGGTCATAGTGGTTGTGTTGTATTGGACTACATTATATTGAACATTATGTGCATCGTAAAAGTATACTTTATGGCAGAACAGATGTATTGGTGCTGGTGTATCTGATAAAGAGGACACTGAGGGTCTCTCACACATTGCTTAGAAGATTGCTTTATTTAAAGTTCACAATCAACAGAGGGATTTAATAGTAGTTTGGCTTTTTAATTCATGCTAAAATCACATGTTCTCAACCCCAAAGAACAAAACATAAAAAAAGCATCAGAAGTAGCTTGGAAGCTTGTTGTTTAGTCTGAGCCAGAGTTTGATTTCTCACTAGCACAAACGAACTGAACCAAATGGGCAATCACATCAGAGTTTGTTTGAACTGAACCAAACAGGTTGGTAGAGAAAGCACCCTTACATTTTATTGGTGTTCTGCTAATCCTTTAATGAGAGCTGACACATCTGTCAACTCGTGACTGGTTGGTGCATCAAATAAAACAGGGATATAAGATAAGTTCCCTTAACTGCCATCTGTTGAATAAAATAAAAATGATGAAATAACAAAATATTCCTGTAAGTTGAAAATATTGATTTCATTCAGCTTTTTCATTTTTTTCATCCATTCATTGATTTAATTGATTTCATAGATCTACTGTACATGGGTGTGATATGACAGTGGTGTTACACATACAGAACTAGATGCATTTCAAAGCTAATTTTAAGTGAAGTGAAATAGCCATATCCATACCAATCACTATAAGTTTTAAATAGACATGTATTCAAAACTGATTTAAAGCTCCTACACCACCCATGTGCAATTACAAAGACACACACAGCTGACACTTTAATCCCCGAAATTACATGCTTGCGTCCCTTTTTTCATATTTCATTGCCTCAGTTTTCACCAGCACAAGCAGTTAGTCTTACAACCAGACACTTGACTTGTTTGTGAGTTCACGATCATAATTAACTGCAATGGAAAATTGTGTCCTATTGCATATAATACTTTTCTAAAGAGATGAGGATTCCAGCTGTCCTTGTCTTCATAAATTACGTTTCACAAAGTTTTTAGAGAGTCTTTGTGTTTTTTCCAGAGAAACCCCTGTCAACTTAATAATCACCTAGTCTTACAGTGTATTGTAGACTGTCCATGAAACGCCCAGCTACAGTATATGTATGCTACAATCCACGTATTCTCACTTTTCAGCATTTGCTTCATCATAATCTTTAGAAAGTCTGTTTCCACCACACTGAACAAATATTTAAAACAGAGAAGGCATCTACTGTAATCCTCCAGTATCAGTCTACCAGCAGACCCCGCTGACAGTCACTTCTTAACATCAAGTGCTCATTTCTGAAATGAAAGGCAGCAATTAACACATCAAGGGTGAAGATGGTACCATGCTCATTTTTTCCCCTCCAGTCCTTGCAGGTAGCTACAGCAAAAAAAAGTCCTCCTCCTGTATGATAAGCTTTTCCTCTGCTGTGATAAGAAGCCCCAGGGTAATGCCTGTCAGATGAGGCCAATTAATGATGGTTTGATGTGATGTTTTAAGTGTTCAAGGCAAGTCCACAGCTCCTCTCACTCACTGTTGTTCCCTTCCAGATAAGCTTTACTTTGTTGACTTTGCCCAGATCCAGTTCCAAAACCAAAGGCACTTATTAGCTACCTATCTGAGAGTGACATGTGTAGCTATAGGCCAGCATTGGATAATGGTCCTTCATTGTCACTTCTGGAGTTTGTGGATTAACAGTTTGATTTAATTTTGAGCCATCATAGGCAGCTGTTTGGCATTTTTGGAGGCGAGAACCAATGAATTCTGCCGTAAGATTCTCAGACAGGCAGTTTGAATATTCACTCACTCATCACACACATTATTTATTTTGCTGTACACAGAAGTGCATTATGCCAAATCAGGAAGTACAAGATGCTAATAAGACGGTTGGTTCACCCGAAAATGATTGAATGGATTTCTGTGAAATTTTGTGCAAACATGCACGATCCCCAGAGGATGAATCCTGCTGACTTGGGTCGTCCTCTGATTTCTCTTTTAGCACCACACCAACAAGTCCCTTCAGTTGCATCTTACAAGTCACGCATAGAGTTAGACAGTATTTTGTAAACAAAAAACGTGTCACAATTTATCAAGCAGTTTTTAACTAAAATATCCCAACTTTAATTCAAAATGTAAATGTTGTAGTTTTAAGAGAAATGTCTGCCTCTAAGGTTCTGTCCTTTGTCCTCTGTGTTATATACAGGATTAAATTCTTTACTGCCTTACACAGTGGGATGTGCTGCTCCTTTTTGTCTGAAGTGTTATTTAGTTAAATGCTTTATCTTCTTTATTCAATAATGGTTAATGTTTTTTCGTATAATGTAGCCACAGCATTGTGAGACTGTATTAGTGTTATTAAATTTTCAGATAAAGGTGTGACGTTCATGCCATCTATCCTTTTATGCCTCTGTAGCTTAACATTACCCACTATAATCAAGTGGAGGCAGATCCTCTTTTGTCATTTGCTGTTGATTTGCTGAAAATGTGAAGTATACCGATCTTGTCTTTGTATATTGTAGATTCAGATATATTTTTTTAAGTGTGCTATCTAACACAGAGGTATGTGGGAAATGGTTAAGGTTGTGTTGTGATATATTTACAGCTGTCAGTCAGTAACCTCCTGAGACTCAGATAAGATAAACTCCTGAGACATCGCATCTTACCACTTGCAGTATCAAGGAGCACATACTCCAGTCATGCAAGCCATCCAATTCTATTTGATATATCCCAAGCCAATATACAAGCTGTCAGTCAGCATTAAAGTCAGATTTCACATATTTACAGGAAAGTTGTGCTGTTGTCATTGGGGAGCAAAGGCCAGCAACTCAAGTAAACTACTCAACAGCTGTTCAAAAAAGTCATGCAAATCTTGTTAGGAAGTTTTGAGGTGTTACTTTAACAAACATAGCTATTATCTAGCGGAGTAAGTGGTATTTTTATGCTCAAGTAATGCAGAATTGTAATTCTTGTTTTTTCTGTAGTTTTGAAACTCTGCAAATGAATGTCTCTTTTGAGCACAAAAGAAGCGTAAAGAGCATTTTCAAACAACAGGATTTTCTCACCAAATTTTTCGACCCTTAAAACTTTCTCTGTGCCTCTTTTGGTGTATGAATGTTAACAACATGTTCAGCTTGTAGCACAGATAAAAATTTCAAAGATGCAACGACGACCACAAAAAAAAAAAAAAAATGCAGAAGAGGTTGAAAAAAAAAAAGGTTTTCTGGGAGTACACTCCCCATAGAGAGAATAGAGAGAATCACTATTAGAAATAAATGTAGAAATGAGTGTAGTAATTTGAATACAATTGCTTGAGAGTGGGATTAGAAATGGATTGAACTTTGTGGTCATTTTGCATCTGTTGTTGGCCATTTGGTGTCTCTTTGTAGTCATTTTGTTTCTGTTTGTGGTTTAGTTTCTCTTTTTAGTCATTTGGTGTCTCTTTGTGGTTGCTTTGCGTCTCTTTTTGATCATGTCTCTTTGTGGTCATTTTGCATCTCTTTTTGGTTGTTTTGAATCGCTTTGTGGTCATTTTGCATCTTTTTGTGGCTGTGGCCCCAAAAAGAAACACTGTAAATCAGATAAGAGACACACAGGTCTTTCAAATCCTATCTTAAGCAAAGAGAAAACCCTGAAAATGGCACATTGAACACCTCCAGTTTTTAATGGCAATGTATTGGGCCTTCTGTAATGAATCTAAGTCGGCTCAAATGTACAGTTGCAGAGTTATTTTCACACCTTTAAGATATTTCCAACATGAGAATACATTTCACATGATGTCTAACAGTTAAATAAAAGCATCTGAGCTACCTCTGCATTTCTCATTCATTATTCTGGGGTGTTTTTTCTTCTGCTTTTGCTCAGGGAGGTGGTGTGGGATGTTGTTGGGGGTCGGGGTTGTACTCTTTGTAGTAGTCACAGCTCCCAATCTCATTTGTAATGGTTATCAACTGGTTGGGGTCTTCACAATAGCTAATGGGGAAAACAAATTGGTATTTGCTGTGTTTATCACCTTCATATTATCCATCTGTGTAATTAGCCTAATTATGAGAGGTTTTATACTGGCTGCCTGATAGCTCCTTGTACAAAGGGGTCTGAAATTTTCTTACTACCTGTGTTTGAATATACTGACTCTGAGCCTGCTAGATTGTAGCTGTAAAACATGTGCGATTGTTGTTTTCAAAAATAATTTAAAACCTTCACCCAGTGACAGTTAAAAGGGCTGCCTCTTATCTGAAATAAGTA
The DNA here is from genome assembly GCF_016859285.1 of Xiphias gladius. Lineage (NCBI taxonomy): Eukaryota > Metazoa > Chordata > Actinopteri > Istiophoriformes > Xiphiidae > Xiphias > Xiphias gladius. Next base: position 25,181,723 of record NC_053405.1, on the reverse strand, counting down.
AAGCATGCGATAATGTATTAATCAAATTGCCTTGTGTAGATAGGTTACTTGGTAGAAATGAAACAAAGACTACACTGTTGCACTGCTATTATAGAAGTAGACAAGTATCCATGGATCTGCATTGCTACAACCAGCCCAACAAGTTTGTTCTGTCCTCTCTGGGGAGCACTTTCTGCCCGTCTGTCTCTGTCAAACTCGAATCAGCTGCCTCTTGTCAGGTTACTGTCTGGGTGTAGACAGGATGAGTTGTGATTGATACTCTCTTCTTCACTGAGCTCTGAGCACACTTGCTTTGACACAACAAAAAGGTGATTCTGCCTGCTAGCTTTCTCACTCCTTGTTGTCATGGCAGGTTTGTGTTAAGTGGCTAGTTGTGGTACAAGGACTGACTTACAGCAGGTGACTTTGAGAAAAAGGTGTTGAAACAGAATGGATTGTAGTTGGTTTTAGAGGTGAAATTGTTTGACCGTAATGTATCAAGACCTCAGGAAACCTTTTTTTTTTCACACAGTTAAGTCAGACCTTTCTGCAACTGCAAAGGCACTGGTTAAACTTCTTTGTGACAGCTCCTGTTCTTCACGGTTAAACATTTCCAGTTCAGGGTTCAGCAAATAGAGGGCTGTGGACCAAATCTGGACCTCAACAGAAATTATATGGCCCCTATATAAAATCTCTTTATATACCCTTTTGCGCTACACCAAACTTTTTAAGTATTTTTCAGAAATCTAAGCTAGTTGTAAACGGTAAATATAATATAGTCTAAATTTAAATGAAAATTGGTTTATTTCATGATTTAATAATAAATACCTTCATGTCGAGAGTGGCATTCAAACCAATGTTTTACCTAATTCTGAAATAAAATCTAAAAAAAATTACCAGCTAGATAAACAGGTTGAATTAATGAAATTTGTCATAAAACATTCGGAAAGCTAATTTAAAAAAAAAGAAAAAAAGAAAATAATTGTTGGTTGTAGCCCTACGCAAAACTCTATCTCAGTAATTCAGAGTTTTAATTCTTCAGCATTATCGAACCAAAATAGATTTGTGTTTCACAAACAAAAATTACAGAATTGTTTTCCAGCTGCTAAAGTGAGACATAAATAATTAATCAAGGAAATAGTATTTGATACCTCGTAGGGATGTAACATATGCAAAAGTCATGCTTGGAAATGTACCAAGTAATGTCCTTTTCTTCTATCCGTCTGAGGACTTACCAAGACCTCTCACTGTGTTGGGATTTAACACTGATGTTTTTCTTTGCTTAATCCATACCCCACAAAATTTATGAGGGTAAGTAAAATAACAAATTACTTTCTCACATTTATGCACAGGGAATTCCTGTCTTAAAGGGATAAAGATGTGAATTCTTATTTACTTTCTCAAATTTACATGCACTAAAATCCTAAATTTATCAGATTGATGTTTTCTATGCTGTGTTGTGATAAAGAACTGCAGTACATTTACAAATCATTTCAGCAAAATGCCAGTTGTTCTTAGCTCTGCAGCACAGATGGTGCAACAGTATCCGTGTTAAATATGTCAGTATTCTGATAACTATAATAAACAGTTTTTTTCATTTATTGTATTTTTAATGAAAGGCAATTAATGATATCTACAGGATAAGAAGAATTTTGGTCTAAAATAAGGCCCACTGAAATTAAATATAAATGTGACTAAATTAGCAGCATTAGCAGTAACTAAATCATATACTTTGCTCTTGAGTTGATGTTAAGATAATCTTGTCATGTAGCTGTACTGTTTGCAGTGGCTATGTTTCAGAACATGATGTTTAACTTGCCCAGTCCTCTAATGCTCTGACACTGCTATTATGCTTCAACTATAAAATTTTTAACACTTGAAAGAGGTCCAAAACAGCTTTTTGCTTTTATTAATATGTCAACACATGGCATGGTGTCAGACTTCCGGCACTTTCAAATATTTACCCTCATGCACAAAACATTTCAAGATCCATAATGACCACTTGAACTCTTTGCTCTTCCCAGTTTCCAAACAGCAGAACATTGGGAGCGAGTGCTTGTTTGTGTAATGTTACATTAACCTGTTCAGCTATTCAACCGTCCCTCTAAAGCAGAGCAAGTCCAATGCTGGTAAGACTCGGCAGCAACCTTTTGCAGATGGAAACCTTTAATTTTTAAAGCGGTTTCATCCGCATGGCTGATCCTCCGCACATTGCGTCACGAACCGTGAGTGCTAATCCCAGTCGCCTATCACCCCTCTATCTGGTATGAAAAATCTGCCAGCCATAGTGAATCTCCATCTTCATATCTGCAGTGTCTTTTTGAAGTGATGTTTTGATCGGTGCCTATTGAACCAAGGGCTGTGTAGTTTTAACTGAACTCTACTCATGGGACAAAGCACTAGGTGGGAAAATCAGTATAATTGCCTTTTAAATCTTAGTTCACTTTTTCTAAACAACTTTAAGATGTGTCGGAACACATGCGTACAATATTATGGGCAGCACAGGACACTCTTTAATACATAGTATTTGGGATAAGTAATACATTTTCATTTTCATTTGCTATCACCTTCTGTTGTGCAAAGCAATCCAGCAGATCCCTATCAAACTTGGACTTACTGTCTTAAAATGTATAATGCAAAGCAAAAGCCAGCAGTGGAGACTCATCTGTCATTGGCCTTGTTTTTGACCACTACAGGCAGCTGCTTTCATCTCTAAGAACTCACTGTACACTACCTGTTCGTCACAAAACAGCAGGCAGACACAGTTAGCAAGTAGTTGTAATTAGTAGGGCTGGCTTTAAAAAATTGATTTTCTGATTCAAATCATCTTCATTTGAATGATCCCATATTGATTCAGAAGATCCTGAAATCGACGTTTTAATATATGTCTTGTACAGTCTATGGCCTTTTCCTGTGGATGCATGAAGCTAGTCTCACGTGGCCGGCCTTCTCGCATAACAAGATCTGGCTAAAGACAAACCATTTAATGAGATATCACCCAGATATGCATTCGGCAAAAACGTCCGATCTGAAACAAACCCCACTGGAGAAGGCATTTGTGTTGAAGTTACCATCCAGTTCTCCTTATGCCCAATTAGGGTCTTATTTACACTGGTTGCCTGGTGGTTGGATTTAAAACATAGTTGTTTTTTATAATACATTGAAGATATTTATACATGGTTATTATGTTTAATTGTTTTCCTGTTCAGTGCTGTTTACTTGAATTGACATAGAGCAAACCTTCTCTGCACTAAAGAAAGCATTTATTGGCACTTGGGATCAATTCCTAATGCAAACATTGATATTTTATTAAAGCACCAGGTTAGAGGGTTCCTTGTACAATTTACAGCATTAGTTCTCTTAGAATCACTTTAATGTATTGGTATTGTCCATAAAATATCCCTAACCAAATCAATATTGAATCAAATCGAATTTGATTAAATCGGAAATCACATCCATTTGAGAAATCAGTGTGATACCCAGTCCTACTAAATTAGGCGGGGTTGGTGGAGACCAAAACAGAGCTAAAATGGGAGTGAATAATGGTAAGGAGCCAGAGACCCAACTCCAAATGAAGGCTAATGCGGCCCCTTGTCTGCTAGATGTGTAAATAAGCAGCTGTTTATTAACATGCTCATTATGTTGATTTGTAAAGTGATAATGTGTCAGTGTTGTGTTATCGGCTTGTTTCTGCTGCCTCCAAGTGACCAAAAAAATCAGTTAATGTGGTTTCAATCTTATCTATCAAAGGTTTAAAAGTAGTTTATTTCAAAGTAATGTTGTTATGTCACAGAAAATTTTAACTTCCTGCTACCCCTCACCATGCAACTACTACAGCCAAATAATTCTTTGTCATTGTACCATCAGTAGTCTAATACTTGGTTGAGCCATGCCTATATATAAACTATAGTGGAAGACACAGCATATCTTTACATGGTGTGCATATATTTTACTGGCTAGGTTTAGATTTTTAGCTTTTTCTTAGCTTAAGTTGTTCAGCTTTAACTGACCCCAAAACTTCAGAGTGAAAAAAAAAAAGACAAAACACTTTGATATTTATGTGATTGTAAAGGAGAAGGCAAAAGAAACTAGAGAGCATCTTGAAATGGGATCACACCAGCCACAAAACACACACACACACACACACACACACACACACACACACACACACACACACACACACACACACACGATCAGACTAACAAGGTGAAAACAATACAAGCCCCAATGTTGCGGCTGGTAAAAATGTGTAGATGCTAATGGAGTATTATAAAAGAGCAGATCCTGAACAATATCAAATCAAGTTTGGTAATTTTGTGTATGTGCGAACATGCGATTCAGTCTCCCAGCCACAAAGAAGATTTGCTAGAAAGCATCTCAGCCCCCCCCCCCCCCAAAAAAAAAAAAAATCTCTGAACCGCTATTTTATTTTAGAATTCAGTAATCTCTGTGGTCCTCTTTGGATGGTTTTGTTTGATAGCTTAC